>NW_026096523.1:0-50374 GCF_023614345.1 Adelges cooleyi
TCAAAATCCTTGACGGAACTTCACTTATTGAATTAGGAAAACCAAATTTGCCGATCCTGCAGGTCGACACACAGGTAATAAACTTTACATAGAAATTAAAATATTTTGCACCTAAAAGTTTCTCCGAAATCTATTAAAATATAAAATACCTCTCTCAAAAAGTTATATAAGGAAGAACAAGTCAGTTGGAATTTGACGATGGACAGCCGCCATTTGCACTGCAGTGTAGATATGATTTCCTACCCGGGTTTTGGCATGGTATTGCCCGAAGTCAAAAACCTTAACAGAACTTCACTTATTGAATTTGGAAAACCAAATTTGCCGATCCTGCAGGTCGACACACAGGTAATAAACTTCTCATAGAAATTTACATATTATTTTGTTTTTAACAGTTATATACCTACCCCACCGACCAGAACTTGTAAGTTTAAAATTAATTGTTGAATTTAACTCTATCGCTGTATTCTTTAAATGTATTTAACAGGTTGTTGGAACGACCTTTCTGACTGGCATCCGAGAAATGGGCAAAGGCCTATTCGCAAAGGTGTGTTACGGAGTTGTGGTCAGTGCAGTAGCTATTGTGCTGCTTTTTTCTAGTATTGTCATACTGGTACTCTTACTCACGGCTATTGCACCTTGGCTACTTGTATTGACTTCTTATGCACTGTTACTGAAACTTCTGACTATCATGGTATTTCTGCCGATGTTTCTAGTATGGATAATCGTCAGTGTCATTGTAATTTATATTGTTATTCATTTGAAACGTTCACATATCATATAATGTTATCATACATTAACAATTTTCACATAACTTATATTATTATTGTATAAACTAATTATATATACTCCAAGCAGCTGTACGCCACAGCCATGGTGCGTAACCCGTCTTATACCAACTTGGAACACAAACTACATAATATTGTAAAATGATATGATTTTGTATTTTACAAGTTTACTGGTTTGTTTTTTTTATGCAAATATATTTTGTAGAAATATTGCATGTTATCGGATCGTTTTTATTAATACCGTTATACAACAGAACATATGTAGTGAAGCTATTTTTAGATACCGTCGACAATTACTTTTAGCTTTAACTCAATACTTTTACTGACATTTGAAAAAAACGCTTTTACATTCGTCCCGCTTAACCCTACCTGTACCACGTGGTGGCGGTTAGGTTAGTATTAATACCGTACATTAAAAAACATCTTGCCCTGTTTATAATGCTACAGACAGTAATGTGGCAGACCGTATTTTTACGGAATCCATAAACACTCGGACCGTATTGTTACAGACCGTACTAACGCGGAAAAAACAAAACCGTAAAACCACGGGCCGTACTTCTACGGAATCTGAAATGACACTAACCGTATTAGCACGGACCGTACGAATTCGGAATCTACAGGGTGTAGCACATTGGCGCTTCTTCACTTTCTTTAAATAAGCACTCAACACAAAAAAACAATTGTTTTAAATTATTATTAAATGTTAAATTATTGTAGTCAGAACTATTAAAAACGATTTGATCAAAATCCTATGCAAAAAAAATTATTATTTAAGGAGATATTAGGATATTTAGAATAGCCTCGTGACGTCATTGGGCCGAGCTCGCCATAATTGCCTATCTTACACGTGTAAAGTAGCTCGCTTTACACAATGATTCGCTAACCTATACATTTTATTATTGATATTTCATTTACACATAGAGCTCATACTGATTATTGCTCATTATTTTCATATTGAGCTCGGCCCAATGACGCCACGCGAATTAAACGTTCTTTTAAATTTGAAAAACTTATTTTTTGTATTTTGTGTTTTATTTGATTTGCAATATTTTCTATTTTTTTTATGGATGGAACTAAATTAGACACTTATTAATATTGACTTATTTTTTTTTTAATATGGTGTGATTTTAGACATTGGGCATTATTAAAACATAAAAAATAAAATATTATTATTATTAAAATATTATCATTTTTATTGAAACTAATTTTGCATTTAATAAATTATAAATATTATAATATCTGAAGCACTGAATAAAAATAGCAAAAATAAGAATAATACATTTTTTAATTTATATTGAAATTCAACATCAACATTTAATTTATTATTTTATTATTTATCGAAGTATAATATAAGTATTCGCTCCACCCTAAAAAAGTTAAAACTATAGATTTTGCTATATTTTTTAAAATTAATACTACATAATGAAAATGAAAAGTATTTAAACATTTTTAATTATGATCATTTAGTAGGATGAACTGTTGGTTAGCCATCTAAAAAAATATCAATTTATGGATTTAAATATATGGATCAAAAAAGTATGAATGTATTATTAATTTATCTATTATATATAAAATATGTCACGACACCATGGCCGGCGTAGCCGGGCACCCCCCTCAGAACCGCTGTGTACTGACATATAACATACTACGTTTGAACAAATTTTGTTTCACAAAGGTAAACCATAACAGACATTTAGCCGACTGACCTCTAGACATTTTTATCTGTGTCTCTAGTTTTATAAATAATAGTTGTCTCAAAAGTCCGGGGAATGTAAATATACTCTGTACTTATATGTACAATAAGTCCCATGAAATAGTACAAACACGCTACAGTACTTTGCTGCAAGTCGTAGTTCGTACATTTATGTTGTCACAACTTTTGTGTAAAGTGTATACCATAGGTTAAGTTTATATATGTTAAAATAGAAAGTATTCCAAAAAATAAAAAGCGATTATCCAAAATGAAAAAAATAAAGAATATATTAAATCATTACCACCCAATAATTTTTAACGTTATTTTTACCTAAAAAGAAGTCTATATATTTCGTCTTAGCTCTTTTGTAATATTATCGATTAGATTAATGTTTTAAGTATATATATATATATATATATATATATTTATATAATATATATACACCGTTTTCTTAATACAATACCCAATGTGTTATTCTTCTCGTTTGTTTATAGTTAGGTCTACAATAGACACTAGTAGCCTACAGCTACACTATACCCTATCCCTGGATAAACCAGAATTTGAAAAGAGCGCATTGCTCGAATCTTGTCCATCTAAAATATCGAGTGACAATATTTATTAAAAAAACGGAACCCCAAAAAAGATTAAGAAGGGGTGGTTTTGTGACCTGCTAATTCAATAGAAAAAAAATGTAAATAATATATTTAATTAAATCTGTATAAGTTCCTCCACCGGGAAGCCTGTCACTCTGTCAATCTATTATACAATAGTCTTATAAGTACAAATTATACTTAAGCAGGACTCGCTTCATGTTGATTTAGAGCAAAATTACATTAACAAAAAGAAACATGACAATATATTGTAGAGAATGTCATATGCTTTTATTTGATAAACCTATAGTATTTAGCATATTATTAAACTAGTAAATACCAGTTTTTTACTTTTTTAAAATAGCTAAAACTTTTTTCACATTATTATTTTCAAAATGAGATATGACATTGTATCCAAAATGTTATCTTTTGATTGTTTAAATATTAATACCAATATTTAGTACTCAAAAAAATCGGGTGTACGTTAGCCTAAACGCCGCCAAAATATATTTCAAAAATGATTTAATTCAATGATTTTGAAGTTGTCAAAAATCCATAATATCAAAGTAAAACAAGTAATTCAAACAATTTCATTTTTATCAAAAACAAAGTGTACAGGATTATCATAATATATTATTTATGTAAGAAACATAATAATTGAATAGTAGTTTTTTTTTAATTTTAAAAGATTTTTTTGAAGTTAACGGTTTTGTTTCTGGACACACTTCTAGAACATCTGCTTTAGTGGAGGATTTCACACAGCAGAATTGGTTGCCGTTTGCGGTGTAACACTGTGACCCAGCTACTCACAAATTTGCAATTAATTGCATCTAAAACTAAAGCTCTCTAGTAATTAGTAGGTAGGGATATAATATCTCAGTTTGTTTAAGACAAACGATTTAGTTTTATTAAATAAATACTATTATTAATGAATTTCATATTTTTATTTATTCCATTTTCATTAAGCATGACCTACATGATAAGGATGACCCAGATATTATTTTTTTATTTTACTGATTTTGTTTTTTATATCTTAAGCTTTATAAAATTGTTCTTCTTTTCTTGATTGTAAAGTAATAAAAATAAAACACTATTTTTCGAATTTTTTAATTTTTTGTATAATAATATATTTAAAAATTACATAATATAAATTTTGCACAGTATTAAGTATAAACTAGTATACTAAGAAACAAATTTTGTTAACTACCAAAGTCCAAATACAATGAAATAAAATAAATTATTGTTTTTCTCGTAAAGTAAGATATTAGTAAAGTGAAAACAAGGCAGTTTTTAATTTTGAATGTCAATGTCTATATTACTAGGACCCGATCAATATGTTATCAATAGTTATTTTACATTCCTCAGAAATACAAACCTCGACAGCAAAATGTATAATTAGTATTAAAATTAAAAATACTAGATACTCATGTATATATTTAAAATTTTGATAAAACTATAACGATATATCTAAAAATCGATAAGTATAAAATATAATATTAATAATTATATAACAACTGGATGGTATCGATATTAAATTATCAATACATTTGAACTGTACGCCCATTCCTAGTGCAGCCTGCATGACATGATATCGTTTCATAACAAAAATATCGATGTTTTGATATTGTTGATCATCTTGTTGTTGCGCTTCCTTATAAGTATCCAAAAAGATACAGTGCCCAGTTAAGGGTTAAAACGATTCATTGATTCGAACAAGACAGAAGACTCATAATCAACGCGGAAGATCGCCGAATCAGCGAATGAAATGAGTCGGTGAACGAATCTTGAGAACAAATCGTTTTAGTGAATCGATTCAAATGATTCGAATCATTTTGTATGATTCATTTATCCCATCTCTAGTGTGCCTGTGTCTCAATAACCATGAAACCATTTAGACTTGTCAATAAACATTTGTTCTGGAGGATTTGAATTTTCGTAATAATAATATTACTTAAACGTTAAATCTTGATAAAATTTAAATTGATTAACATTAAGGTTTAAATGAAGTTCAAATATTTAATTCCAACAATATTAAAGTATAATTTCAACAGCAGTAAAATAGTTTATGTACACAATTTAGAAGGTCTAGAAACTGTAAACAATGAACTAGCAAATTCATAAAAACATTTTTAAAGTTAAAAGTACAGAAAAATTAACAAGGAAGTTCTAAGACAAAGTTTAAAAGGCCTCAAAATCCAGCAAATGTTCAATATGACTTTTTTAGTCTTAGCATTATGTACCGGTGCCATCTTGACCCATATCAAATTTATCGATATTTTTTTATTGTTATTTTTCCAATAAGAACGGCGTAAGGTCACAGTTCACAACTCTAATAGGTATAACATTTTTAATATGTTTAAAAAATATTAAAATAACAATTTAAAAAACATGTTTGTAAAAGTGTATAATTGTACGTACAAGTTGAAATATCATAAACATTTAAAAATCGGTCATATGACTACATGCTACCCTGTAGATTCCGTATCTGTACGGTCCGTAACAATACGGTCAGAGTGTTTATGGATTCCGTAAAAGTACGGTCCGCCACATTACTGTCCGTAGCATTATTTTTTCCGAATTCGTACGGTCCGCGCTAATACGGTCAGTGTCATTTAAGATTCCGTAGAAGTACGGCCTGTGGTTTTACGGTTTGGTTTTTTCCGCGTTAGTACGGTCCGTAAAATTACTTTTCGAAATCGTACAGTCCGTGATAGTATTTTCCGTGATTTTACATGCGTCCAGAGAGTGTATGTTTACTGCTTTATTTGTAAAGTTCTCAATTATACATTTGAACTGGGTAAGAGAGATATGGGTTTCTTTATCTTCAAATATACCTTCTACATTTTGAATTTTATCGTTGAGTTTTTGGCAAATATTTTCCAGTGAATTACTTTTTTTTAATTTCTTTGGGCCTGATGGTTTTTCCTTTATTTTATTAGATTCTAATAGTTTTTCTCTTATATTTTTTGGGCTGTTCAAATTTAGCGTCGTCTAGATCTTCTAGTAATTCTGACGAAAATGTTGGTGATGTAGGGCAGTTCGATAATGGTAACGGTCTTTTAGTTTGCTCATTAGGTATAATAGTGCTAATAATAGGTTGGCTGAATGGGGTTGTTTTAGGTTGATTTTTTGTGTATCACTGGAGTTAATTTCAACTGTTTTTGTACTTTGTGCTGTTTGGTTTGTAAGGTTTGTATTTTCTAAATGTTTTTTGCAAAAATTGGAGGTATGACCGGTTTGTTTGCATGTAAAACAAGTTAGCGTGTCGTCAGTTAAAAGTATTCTGAAATCTGTGTTGTCGTATTTAATTAATAAAGATCCGGGTACATTGGCAATATCATCCGGGTGTATATACACCTGCCGACGAAAACTGCTGATGTGTGCGAGTTCGTCATGGAAACCGGCTTTTATAAATGTTATAGGTGACACTGTTTTAATGCCTTCTATAATTAGGTTTTCTGTGATAATGTCGTGTGGGATTATTGGGTGAGCATTAGATATTAGAAATCTTTTACCCACCTCTGAAATAGTGAGGCAAAAAGGGAGCTCAAAGTTGAGTGTCTTGGAAAACTACTGAAAAACATAGAACAACCAGTATATTTATGTGGCCACATGCATTGAAAGAACAAAACAAGCTATAGACGAAAGGCATTCTCTGTATGGTTATACTTAGAACCCCAAAGAAGACTTAAATCAAAAAGAAATTGTATTGCCAATACAAATGTGATATAGGACCCCCAACCAGCTCTTACTACGTAAATGGGGAGAAGAGATGCAAAATGCAACACCTGTTCCGCCTGATGAACGCCCACCACCAGGCGTGAACCTACCTTGGTCCATATGGAAAACGATAAATAGGAGCTAGAGTAGCTAAGACAAGATTCAATATGGTGAAATGGGGATACCAAGAAGGACCGGACCTATGTGAATGTGGTGAGAGCCAATCCGATGAACACCTACTACAATGCGTCCTTGCTCCGCCATGATGCACAATTGACGACTTGGAGCTTGCTAATACAATTGCTATATCAGTAGCCACCCATTGGCTTAAACAAAATATTTAAATAAATAAAAAAAATGTATTTTTCTAAACACTTTATATTTATATTTTATTTTAATGTCTATTTAATGTATTACAGCTATAATTAATATCAATAAAGTCCAGCACCGGACACGATAATGAGAATCACTTTCAGTTGTAATAATTCGTGTTAACCTGTGACCTCATTGTCCCCACCATACTGGCCGATTTAACTTTCTCAGTTAAATTAAAAATATGGATGTAAACTAACTTATCTATTATATATTAAAATTTTAACCATAAATTGCTCGAGTTTTTTATAGAATAATATAGGTACTTGATGCATTAAAATAAAAAATGTCCCAGAAATGAAACTGGACAATGTTAAGAATAAGATAAGATTTACATCTGTGAGACAGCGCCTTTTAATATACCACTTACTCCTAAAGTCCTGAAGCTACTTTGTGTGCTTTAAATGTATGTTATACATTTATTAACACCATAAAATACGTGTGGGTTTAGCTTGCCCAAATAAGAAATAAATATATTATAATCTATTAAATTTTAATCGTATGACACATCCCATACCATTGTACTCATTCTAATTTCTTATTTAATCCTCGGCACAATTGTATGCTTGTATACTTCTGAAAATCAAATCACTTTACCTATCAAGTTTTCAAATTTTTCAAAAGACTTGTCTCAAGACATATTATTATTTAGCTACATGTCGTTATTCTACACTGATGGTTGAACTCTAAACATAGTATTAACATGTACAATTGTAGAACAAAAATCACATACACCCGTAAGACTATAGGTTATTAGCAATTTATTGACTTCACAAGTATTTCATTTATAATAATAATTGTTTAGACATTTTGTATATTATCAAGTTCAGCGACGCGTTGACATTCTTCGGAAGACGTGTATTCCTTAAATGACTCGAAGATTTTGATGTCAACGCCAAGCGAAACTTTTTTAGCGATATCGGTTAACTCTTTTTGAAAAATGCATACTGACTCGGTCTGTTGGGTTAGTGTCGTGCCCAATTCCATAGCAGTGTTGTATACATCACTTATCTTGCTTTCTATGGCTTGCCAAAATTCAGCGCCCTTGCTGCGCACCACAAATGTTTGGATCCCAAGTAAGCCGTCTAGGTTTAACGTTGTCATGGAAATTCGTTGTTGGCGGAACGTATTTACCCCAAAAAGAGCGTTGGCCGACTTTTGTCTATCAAACACGTGCTTATTATTCAAAAGGTACCATACGAACTGTTTTGATTTGTTCGGCACATTTAGTTCAGCGATTAGTTGGGCCAACTGATTTGATTTAATTTCAGCTTCGTGGAAAACGCACTGATCCCTATTCAAAAACCGATCTAGCACAACGCTAACGGTCCGGTGAGCGGCTAAGATGGCCGAATAGTTTTTCTCGTCGACAGTTCCAAATTTTTTGGTTTCATCTAAGAACCTGTGCAGTCTGTCCGCAAACAACCAGAACGCCCACATGGTGTTCTTAACGGCATTTATTTTTGGCATATCTATAGAGGTGGCCAACATTGCCGCAGCTTCGTCGTCGAACAAAACCTTTTCCAAAACGTCCTCTTTCACCAAATCCATGGGGTCCGCCAAGATTGCTTTGATTAATCGCATGTAACGCATCGCAAACAATGCATAACTGCACTCGAGCTGCTGGTAAATATGCTTAATATGATTTTTCGAGTAATCTATCATCCTTTCGTACACTCTACCATTCCTTACCCGTCTTTCATGCATGACGAAATCTTTTACGAAACCCATATCGAGTTGTTTAATCTCGTTCAGCTCGGCTAAGACCACCTCCGTGTCTTCTCTATTAAAGTTTCGTGGCCCTATAACCGCGTTTGTAAGCACAGCAATAATAATACACAATGATATGTTGGAATGCAACATAGTTATCGAAAACTATAATATTTTAGTGTGATATCAATGAAAAAGGTACATACATTAACGCTGAACGTTTCCTATTAAAATTGTCAAATCTATTAAAGAGGTTTTCATACGTGTTTGAAAATGTATAAATACGTGTTCAAAATGTTAAATAAACCGTAACAGCTGCTAAATAAGTAGGAAAATATTTAACAAATATTATTCAAACTCCATAGAAAACGTTTTATTAAAGTATGACGCAAATGGCAATGTTATATGTATAATAAACAACCGTTCATATTGCTAAAAAACACTATAGCGCCGGGTAAAATATATCTTAAGTAAAAAATAATTTTGGTTAGCGTTGTACAAAATATTTGTCCAACCTTTGAAATATTTCCCTTATTATAAGATTGTAATAAGTCAAAATGTTAAATATATAATTATACATTGCCTCAAGTCAGAGTATCGTTTTTGAATAAGTTTCTTAAAAAGAAACTCGTACAAATTTAAAAGTATATAAAGTACAAGATGTACCTTTTGAGAGCTGTAAATTTAAATAAATAAGTAACTCCTCCTAAAATACTAAGTAGGTCCAACTCAAAGTCGGTTTATTAAAGGGTCACATTAAATTTGTAGCAGATATAACTAATTCACATTTGGTACTGTAATCATTAGTTGGGCCAATTATTTTTATTTAGTTCTTTCCGCTAGAATTGTATCTTGTCCCTGTATTATCCCATATGTTAAGTAGGAAAATATTTTGCAAACATTATTCAAACTTCATAGAAAACGTTTTATTAAAGTATGTCGCAAATGGCAATGTTATTTGTATAATGACAGACCGTTCATGTTTCTAAAAAACACTACAGCCGGGTAAAATATATCTCTATTAAAAAACAATTTTGGTTAGCGTTGTAAAAAAAATTTGTCCAATCTTTGAATATTTCTCATATTATTAGATCGTAATGAGTCAAAATATTAAATATATTATTATACAGATCCTCAAGTCAGAGTGTCATTAATGAATAAGTTTCATAAAAAGAAACCCATTCAAATATCAAACCATATTAGGCACAACTTGTATCTTATGAGAACTATAAATTTAAATAAATAAGTAACTCCTCCTAAAATACTAAGTAGGTCCAACTAAAAGTTTGTTTATTAAAGGATCACAATATATTTGTGGTAGATATAACTAATTCACATTTGTTCCTGTAATCATTTGTTGGGCCAACTATTTATTTAGTTCTTACCGCTAGATTTTTGTCTTGTCCCTGTATTATCTCATATGTTTAGTAGGAAAATATTTAACAAATATTATTCGAACTTCATAGAAAATGTTTTATTAAAGTGTGACGCAAATGGCAAAGTTATTTGTATAATAACAGACCGTTCATTTTTCTAAAAAACACTATAGCCGGGTAAAATATATCTCTAGTAAAAAACAATTTTGGTTAGCGTTGTACAAAATATTTGTCCAATCTTTGAATATTTCTCATAATATTAGATCGTAATGAGTCAAAATATTAAATATATTATTATACAGATCCTCAAGTCAGAGTGTCATTAGTGAATAAGTTTCTTAAAAAGAAACCCATTCAAATATCAAAGTATATGAAGTACAAGATGTACCTTTTCAGAGCTGTAAACTTAAATAAATAAGTTACTTCTCCTAAAATACTAAGTTGGTCAAACTTCAAGTCCGTTTATTAAAGGGTCACAACAAATTTGTTTTTAAAAAAACTAATTCACATTTGGTCCTGTCATCATTAGTTGAGCCAACTATTTATTTAGTTCTTTTCGCTTGAATTTTATCTTGTTCCTGTATTCTCCCATATGTTAAGTAGGAAAATATTTTACAAATATTATTTAAACTTTATAGAAAACGTTTTATTAAAGTATGTCGCAAATGGCAATGTTATTTGTATAGTAACAGACCGTTCATGTTTCTAAAAAACACTATAACCGGGTAAAATATATCTCTAGTTAAAAACAATTTTGGTTAGCGTTGTACAAAATATTTGTCCAATCTTTGAATATTTCTCATAATATTAGATCGTAACGAGTTAAAATATTAAATATATTATTATACAGATCCTCAAGTCAGAGTATCATTAATAAATAAGTTTCTTAAAAAGCAACCCGTTCAAATATCAAAGTATATTAGGCACAAGATGTACCTTTTCAGAGCTGTAAATTTAAGTAAATAAGTAATTCCTCCTAAAATACAAAGTAGGTCCAACTAAAAGTCTGTTTATTAAAGGATCACAATAAACATGTAGTTGAAATAACTAATTCACATTTGTTCTTGTAATCATTAGTTGGGCTAACTTTCTATTTGGTTCTTTCCACTAGAAATGTATCTTGTGTAATGGTCAGATCTCCTTGAGATACAATATTGACCATGGCACGTGTAAAACATTATTGCTTACTGTTGTTTTGGGTAGATTTTAATTAAGATGTAAGACTTAGTTAGCATTTAAGCATTTTATCATTGTACTCAATTCTATGTAAATGACGTTGTTAATACTTGTTTACCACAAGTATTAGGATATGCTAGCTTGCATTCTTGTACTATAAAACCCCAATGAAACAGCGAGTATGTATTCAATTGCTCTTACTTGTTTTACCCGTGCAAGTACTGTTTATAAAAGTGTTATATTAAATTGAATCAAATCTATCTTGGCAGTTTATTTGTTTTACTAAAGTCTAAATCATTTAATTACTATATTTCGTATACTGTTAAGATAGTGTTTGTATTGAACTCTACAGTTCATTACATTTTTGGTGTCAGAAGAAGTTAACGGCTTGAATTTTTTTTTTGAACGTCAAAAAAAAATATTCGTTAGGAAAAGTCAAGGACTTTTCGAAAGCCGTGCTACACTGTAAGTATCCAGGATCGTCCAGGAGCTTACACTGCCCATCCAAAAAGACCATTTTGAGGTTCTTTTTTTTCTACCTATCAAACTTCATTCAAGTTCCGGTACACAGCGTTGTCCAGCCGAGCCGCCCAGCCAAGCAGCCTAGCCAAGCAGCCAATCCGCCCAGCCAAGCAGCCCAGCCACACAGCCAAGCTGTCCACCAACAACCAGAGTGTCAAGTCGTGTATACCAGCCACAAAAATCATGTCGAACGCTTTATTATTGTAAGTCATTGGATTTATATAGCTTATGTCCGATAGTGATAGTTGGAAGGTAGTTGAATACGACCCAGACCAGTTGGTGATTAGGTTAAAAAATATACTAGGAACCAAGACCAACATGGCTAACGATGCTTTACTAACTTTAAATTCAGCCATTAAAATGGTACCACATTTTTCTGGGGGGTCAGAATCAGAATTAACATGTTTTGAATCTAGATGTAAATTTATCATGGATAATATAGACCCGATATATAAATTAAAACTTATTGAGGTTATTAAAACTCAATTATCAGGTAGAGCTTTCGAAGTTATTAGGTACCGTGATGTTAAAACACTTAATGATCTTCTTAAAATATTGCGCGAAAATTTTGGCGCTACTCATTCCATCACATTCTTACAAGCGCAACTCAGTTCATTAAGGCAAGGATATAAAGAAAGCGCGCAAACTTATTTTTCTCGAGTTGAGGAAACATATCAAAAATTAATACAAGCATCTACTATAGATAAAACGAGCATAGAAAGAAACGCGATAGCAGAAGCAATAAAATCTCATGCGCTTTCAGTTTTTATAAATGGCATAAATTCAAATTTAAGAATTATTTTAAAAGCGCGTAATCCTACAACTCTGGAAGGAGCCATTTCCATTGCTGTAGAAGAAGAAAAAAGTGTTGAGCCGCGCAATTTTTACAATAACGGCGCAAATAAATATAAAAATAACAATAATAAGTATACAAAAAATTCTAAAGATAATGATAGGGATAAAAAGAATATCCGCTGCTATCGATGCAACCGTGAAGGTCACGTCCAAGGAGAATGTAGGACAAAAGAAGAGAACTTACCAAAATTTACTAACCCAGCATATAATAGGAGTACAAATATTAAACGGGAAAATAAAGATAACATTAAAACGTGTGCTTATTGTAAGAAGCCTAACCACGAAATTAAATTCTGCAGGAAACGCATTTTTAACGAAAAAAAGAAAAATGATAATTCGAACGATAATGGT
Source organism: Adelges cooleyi (assembly GCF_023614345.1). Classification (NCBI taxonomy): domain Eukaryota; kingdom Metazoa; phylum Arthropoda; class Insecta; order Hemiptera; family Adelgidae; genus Adelges; species Adelges cooleyi. Next base: position 13,151 of record NW_026096523.1, read on the forward strand.
GACGAAGGCACCTCGGGCTCAAACCGATCAGTACAGGAAATTAAAAATAACGTGCGAGTAGTTACAGAAATAATAGACGAACATATAATATGTAAATCTAATTCTTTTATTAATGCATCAGCTAAATTTTTGATAGATAGTGGCGCGCAAATGAACATTATTAAAATAGACTCGCTAAAAGACGATCTTATCATAAACGAAGATGAAAAACGGCAACTACAGGGAATATCGGCAACGCGCGTAAGCACAATCGGAACAACAATTTTAGACATTCTGATTAATAACAGTACCTTAAAAATAAAGTTCAATGTAGTAGATAACGATTTTAAAATAAGACAAGATGGCATTCTGGGTAATTCATTTTTAAAAAAAAACAAAGCCATTATTGATCTAAATCGCGACTTATTAATTATTCCTACGGGTACAGAAGAACTTAACTCGTCACATTTAATTATTCCACAGCGCTCTAACTGCCTAGTATGTATTAAAGTAGAAAAGCCAATTCAGGCTGATAACATTTACATTGAAAAAATAGAGTTAAGCGACGATGTAATTATCGCAAATAGCGTAAGTCCAATCAAAGGGCAACACACGGTAGCAAATATTATAAACATAGGCGAACAACCGGCTTTCGTAGAAAATATTGAAATGAATAATTTAATCTGGGGGCCGTACGATAATAACAAGGTAAATGATAATACTACACCAGACCAATATGATGACTCAAGTAATATCATGTCTATCAGGGAAAAATTAAGTGGGGCCAGTAGGTTAGAAGCGCTCGCCAAGCTTATTATAACAGATCATCTACTTGATGACGAACGGGAAAAATTACTCGATATCTGTTTTAAATACTCGGAAGTTTTCTTTCTTGAGGGCGATATATTACAAGCAACAGACGTAATTACTCATAGAATCCCCACTCCCAATCTCACGAAACCAATAAACGTAAAACCGTACCGCCTTCCACAGGCGTTTCAAGCCGAAATAGATAAACAAATAGTCGAAATGAAAAGAAACAATATTATTCGCGATTCAAACTCACCCTGGAATTTTCCAATCATCGCGATAAAAAAAAAGGCAGACCGGACGGGAGAACAAAAACTTCGAATTTGTGTAGATTTCCGGAAACTTAATGAATTCACAGAAAATTTAGCCTTTCCACTCCCTAACATTACCGAAATTCTAGATAATCTAGGGAGTTCTCGTTATTTTACTACCCTTGATTTCGCACAGGGATTTTATCAAATAAAAGTACATGAGGAAGACATACCAAAAAACATATTTATAAAAGTGTTATATTAAATTGAATCAAATCTATCTTGGCAGTTTATTTGTTTTACTAAAGTCTAAATCATTTAATTACTATATTTCGTATACTGTTAAGATAGTGTTTGTATTGAACTCTACAGTTCATTACACTTGTCCTCTTATTATCTCATATTTCAAGAAGGACAATATTTAAAATATATTATTTAAAGTTCATGGAAAATGTTTTATTAAAGAGTAGTCTATAAAATGCCGGTTCTGGGATAAAATGGAATGATGACGCCGGTTCTGGGACACAATAGAAAGACGTCACTATTGTTATAATTCAAAGTCAAGGTCAGTGACGTAAACAAGTGCATTTTTATCACAACCTATTGTTCTAGACATCAAAGGACTTCGCCGACTGTTGTGATAACAATTAGTATTCTATTGTTATCACAGGTGACGTCAAACCGCATTTATTTTTAAACAATGACGTTACAAAAGTGCATAAAGTGCAAGTCAATTTTAGTTAATTGATGCGAATGACAATACAATTGTACACTGCAGTTTTATTTAACTGTTACAAATAACGAAAATACACGTCAATTGCTAAAATGACGTGTTTGTTATCATAAAGTCACTGTGATAATGTCATATATGTAAATTATCATTCGTCTATCCCCTCCATTCATGTACTTACCATAAAACAAATTATTGTTTCAAGAATGACCAAAAAATGCGAGGATCACGCACAACATTACTGTATCTCTACCGGTTCCGGCTGCGGCCACGGTGATAAACTATACCTATAGAATCATATACCAGGTAATCACATACCTTTTGTGAGCCTAACCTTGCATAGTGTGAACTTACGTTCGAAAGCTATGGTTGAAGAGGACATCAGTCGGATGACACAACTCTTGGTTAAATATGGTAAGACACATGTTCTATCCCTCGACGTCGGGGGAGGAACGCAGACACCCCGCAACCCATATCCCAACTTAATCGTTTGCAAAAACGAACAAACACTTTGGTGTAAGTCTATGGCGTGACTACAGTAGATTTATAATATACATGTATAGATGCCCATTCAGTGTTTGTATGCGTCATCAGACGTTATAAAAAAAATTATAATCTCTATACTCTTAATGTGTGGGATCCGGGCGGCAGTTGTTTTAAAAATTTAAACAAACTAATCATTATATATATAGATTAGTCGCGGCGGGCAGAGTATGAATACAACTGAGTGTATGTGATTTTATACTATGATAATTCTTTATTTTGCATTGGTGTTGTGTAGTAAAAACAACAGGCATAGAACTCACAAATGATCATGTACAATTATTAAAATATTAATACGTACGTTCAACAACGAGTCTTCTTTAATTGTTGATCTGTTTATCAGTATGGACTTTCTTCAATTAAATACAATTAGCAACCGTTCTGGGTCCCTTCTCAATTTACTTTTTTCAAACCTCTGAGGTGCATCTGTTGAAGAATCTCCTGATTCTCTAGCTCCCCGTAATAGCTATCGTCCTGCTCTATTTATGAAATACCGGGCTCTTTATCCCTTAACCATAATAAGTGTGGATTAAGCTCGCTCTAATAAGAAACAAATATAATATTATCTATTAAAATTAATCATATGACCCATCTTATACCATTGTACTCATTCCAATTTTTAACCTTTGACACATCATGTCTGTATACTTCTGAAAACGAAATCACTATACCTTTCACGTTTTCCAAATTCTCAAAAGACTTGTCTCGAGACATATTATTATAAACTGCTCCTCGTTCTTCTAAACTTTTAAATTTCCCATAAACCATCAGACCTAAAGTATACGCATTTAATGCTGCATGCTAAACATAGTACCTAGTTACATGTACACTTGTAGAACAAAAATCACATACACGCAAGACTATAGGTTATTAGCACTTTATTGACTTTACAAATATTTCTTTTATAATAATAATTGTTTAGACCATTTGTACGTTTTCCAATCCAGCGACGTGTCGACATTCTTCGGAAGACGTGTATTCCTTAAATGATTCGAAGATTTTGACGTCAACGTCAAGCGAAACATTTTTAGCGATATCGGTTAACTCTTTTTGAAAAACGCATACTGACTCGGTCTGTTTGCTTAATGTCGTGCTCAATGCCATAGCGGTGTTGTACACATGACTTAGCTTGCTTTCTATGGTTTTCCAAAATTCAAGGCCTTTGGTGTGCACCACTAATGTTTCGATCCCAAGTAAGTCGTCTAGGTTTAACGTTGTCACGGAAATTCGTTGTTGGCGTTCAGTATGTACACCAAAATGAGCGTTGGCCGACTTTTGTCTATCAAACACTTTCTTATTTTCCACAAGGAAACTTACGAGGCGTTTTGATTTGTCCGCCTTGTTTGTTATTTGAATGATTAGTTCGGTCAAGTGGTTTAAGTTACCTACAGTGTTGTGGAATGTGCACTGATACGTTTTCAAAAACCGATCTAGCACATCGCTAACGACCTGGTGAGCGGCAAAAATGGCCGAATGGTTTTTGTCGTCGACCATACCCAATTTTTTGGTATCATCTAAGAACCTGTGCAGTCTGTCCGCGAACAACCAGAACGCCCACATGGTGTTCTTAACGGCATTTATTTTTGGCATATCTATGGAGGCGGTCAACATTGCCGCAGCTTCGTCGTCAAACAAAACCTTTTCCAAAACGTCTTTTTTTACCAAATAAATTGGGTCCGCAAAGATTGCTTGGACTATTCGCATGTAACGCATCGCAAACAACGCATAACTGCACTCAAGCTGATGGTAAATGTGCCTGACATGTTTTTTTGAGTGAGCTAGCATATTGTCGAGCGTCCGTCTTTTTCCCATAACGAAAGCTTTTAAGAAACCCATATCGAGTTGTCTGATCTTGTTCAGCTCGGCCATTACCTTGTCCATTTCTGGTTTATGAGTGTTTCGTGGCCCTATCACCGCATTTGTAAGCACAGCAATCATAATACACAATGATATGTTGGAATGCAACATAACTAGCGAGAACTATAATATTTTAGTGTAGTATGAAGGAAAATAGTATATATATATTAACGTTGAACGTTTCCTATTTAAAATTGTGGAGTATATTGAAGAAGTTTTAATACGTGTTTGAACATGTATTAATACGTGTTCAAAATGTTGACTAAACCGTAACAGCTGCTAAATAATTAACTCCTCCTAAAATACTAAGTTGGTCCAACTAAAAGTATGTTTATTAAAGGGTCACAATACATATGGAGTAGAAATAACTAATTTACATTTGTTCCTGTAATCATTAATTGGGCCAACTATTTATTTAGTTCTTCCGCTTTAATTTGATCTTGTTCTTGTATTATCCCATATGTTAAGTAGAAAATATATAACAAATATTATTCAAACTTCATAGAAAATATTTTATTAAAGTGTGACGCAAATGGCAATGTTATTTGTATAATAACAGACCGTTCATGTTTCTAAAAAACACTATAGCCGGGTAAAATATATCTCTAGTAAAAAACAATTTTGGTTTAGTTGTAGAGAATATTTGTCCAATCTTTAAATATTTCTCATATTCTTAGATCGTAATGAGTCAAAATATTAAATATATTATTCTACAGATCCTCAAGTCAGAGTATCATTAGTGAATAAGTTTCTTAAAAAGAAATCCATTCAAATATCAAAGTATATTAAGTACAAGATGTACCTTTTCAGAGCTGTAAATTTAAATAAATAAGAAACTCCTCCTAAAATACTAAGTAGGTCCAACTACAAGTCTGTTTATTAAAGGATCACAATAAATTTGTAGTAGAAATATAAAACATATAATAAAGTATGAGTAAAGTTGAGTATAATAAAGTGGTTTAATATGAACTTGTTATTTTCAACGTAAACACTTGATACCGTAAGATGATACGTGTTCAAAATGTTGAATAAACCGTAACAGATGCTAAAGAATTGGTAAAAAAACGAGCCAGTGCAGACTTTTAGTCACAAAATACTATGTTATTTTTAGTTAAGAGGATTACATGCCATTTGTAAACAATATAGAACAAAAAAAAAAGTTAAAAAATTGGCCCTTTTTCCGGGGAAAAGCTTAATTATAAAGTAGTTTTGAGCAGTTATTACTCAGTCAATGATCATCACTGTAAAAAGTATATATTATACAATATATTTTACAGTCGACGCTTTATGGTTTTATTCAATATTGTAATGAAAATGATTATACCCTGCCGCAGATTCAGGACGCGGATTTACACCGTGTAAAAATGATTATAGGTAATCGTAGTTGAACTATACAATAAACTACAATAGTTACTTGATTGACAATACCAAGATTATCAGTTTTTGTTTGGATGCAATGTGTACGCTAAAATATGACGTATCAGCATTCAGCAGGAGGAAACAATATTGGATAATCTTAAACAAAAGTTATTGTATGGCAGAAAAATATAAGTAGCCCATTTCCGATATTAATTATCAACACTTTTCGAAATTTTGGGAAAAAATTGTTTAAAACATTTCTAAAACAACTAGGTACAGGTATAACGTACAATTGTTTTAATTGTTCTACTTATGCTTTATGTTATTTTTCCAGCTATGTTCAAAATTAAAAACCTTAAAGTGTAACGCCAAGTCGAAATATATATGTATATATATATGTATACTAGTCGTTGATATAATTCGGGTGCTGCGGTGTGTGTATGGTATGGCAGCTGTACGTAGACACAGCATTAAAATATAAACAAAAACAATTTTTTACATGGAACATGCTTTAGCCTTGACTTCCCAGCTCGAAAACTACACAATAAAGTTAAAAGATTATCCACAATTCATGCAGATACATCAATACATGGATATGCCCTGCAATCTAGTATCTCTAATACCTTATCTCTAATTTATTATCTCTAATCCACCGTCTCTATTAATTCAGCTCCCTACTCCCCATAATCCATAATGACGTCAGCACTGTGACATAAAACGCGAAGGGCAAATTTTCAAAATGGTCCCCAGCCGTAAGACATGTCCATGTCAAAATAGCGACATGAAATAGCGTCACGAAAGTAACGCGTCTATTTTAAACGTATTATATAACGGAGTCGTCGTTGCAAAAGTTATGGCCAGAACATATAATTAAGACTATACTATGGTCATACTATTCAGCAGCCAACAGGCTAAAGCATGTTCCATGGCTTATAATTTTAGCCGTTATAGGTTTTAAGTAGACTGCAACTTTTTTTATTATGAGGACATGGGATAAAATATCTGTTATTTTATCCTATCGTACCTATAATATTATATGTGTATCTATGTACACACTAGTATTTTTTAGATAATTTATCTCATTTATTTATTGTTGAATGGATTATTAAAATCCTATTCTAATAATAGTTTAAAACTAAAACGTACTACATTTCAAATTTTCACTGATATATTACATATTAAAAACATTTAATAATTAGTAATATTATAATTTTATATAAATGTTATTTACAATTCATTTTTTCCCATATCTCCTAACTCCTGCATTAAAACTATTTCATATTTGAATAGGTATTTAGTAAAATAGTCTTTTGTTAAATTATTTAGCATTATTTTTAAACGCCAGTATTTGTGTAGAAAGACCCTATGTTGTACCACTTGGATTCGTATAAATTCATTTTGAATACTCATAATACGTTAAAAGTAATTAAGAAGGTGTAAATGATGCTTTTAACAAATACCTATTAATTTATGTTAATTATAAAATAATAATTGAACAAATATTTTATGTTTTAAAATGTATTAATTGTTTTTAACATTTTCACACTATGATGATATTATATGGGATTATATTTTACAATATGTAGGATTAGTTTTTGTACCCTGCATTGTTCAATGCAATATCATTGTGGAGGTCAACGACACTATTTTATTTAGTCTCCAACATTAGAACTCAATTTGGGTTATGTTACCCCTATCATTAAATCTCTATATAATGGGGTGGATACTTTTTCTTGCCACTTGCTTTCCTGGTACCACACTTCGTTTCATTGAACTAAAAATATCCTAAATTTACAGGTTACAGTCTAGTAGCCTTATCAATCGCTTCCCTACGTGAAATAATAATTTTTGACGATTGTACGCCCCATAAGCTGTGGTACTCTATTACAGTAGTAATTAAAAAATAAATATGCCAAAACTGGAGTAGAGAAATATTAATACCTTGGGTTTTTTTTTTACATTTATTTAAATATTGTATTAATTAGCTTTGTTTGCGGTTAGGGAGCAAGAGCAAACCACAGTGGAAGATCGCAGCCAGCAAGATCGAGTCGAGTTAAAGAAGAGGTCCCTCGAGGGCCTAGATATGACTCAGTAAGTCTAAAATAGTAGAAATTGACTATGGCCAAAGTAGTTTTCCCCTTTTTTTTACCAACCATAAATGCTGATAAACTATTTGCCTTAAAAGGGGTGAATACTTTTTCTTTATTTTGCTTTTTAAATGAAATTTTTGGGGTTTAAAGTCTGAAAATTAGACTACAAGTAAAACGATTTTAAACGACAAGAAATAATTATGAAAAAAGTTAAATTATAAGGTAATAATTATTTTAATGTTATAATTATTTAGGTATATTATACTTACTTGTGTCCTGAAAAATATACGATTTTCAAAAAAGTTAAAAATAAATAGCTGTAATGAAAAATTTGTAAATTTATTGATTTTTTTTATATTATTGTGTATTTTATGCTTTTTTCGAAAAATGAAGGATATGCATCGAAAGTAATAATATTACATTTATACACTTTTCGTTTGGTTATATTTTATACACGATATCCATCAGAATCAAACTTGCATTACGGCACATACTATATAAATTGAATTTATAAATATAGTAAATCCACGAGGACTGTAAAAAATATTTTTAATTAAACAAAAAAATAATAACTAATTAAAAAAGAGAAATATTTCCAAAAAATCCATAATTGTTTAAAACAAAATCCAAATACTTTAACGATACATCATTGTTTTTTTCCGTAATACACGTTTTTAAGTAAAAACAATAATAATTATAAACCGACTGCCACGGTTTATGACATAGACCATTATTAAATTTATTTAGAAAGTATTACAGTAATATTATTCACCCTTGATGTTTCCGGGATATAGCCCTTACCTACTGTAAGAAGAACATTAATTATTCGGGTCTTTCTTAAAAAAAAAAAAAATTATAATAATAATACAATCTGACCTACATTCTTAACTCGTTTTAATAGACGTACTTATTGTGTTTGTGTAAAATATTATGTGTTACGTCTAGTCTTCTTGCACGTTACCCACTTTCATGGCGTACAATTCTATCTATACACAATAATAACATTACAAACAATATAGCCATTGTAACACACCGAATAGAATACATATTACCAGAGCTGTGTTATTCAATGGGTTAGGCTATAGGTACCCTCTTGGTCCGATAACCGAGCCTTGGAAGCCGCTCATTGGCAAATTCTCAAGAATCACCAATGCTACGCCCGTTTCCAAGGAGTTGCTCAAGTACAAACAAGAACTAGGCGCCGCGCCGACAGGTGAACAGGAGGATTATAACAGATTTTTGTATTTATTTGCCTAATGATAAATCGGACAGTTCTTCGACAATTCCCATTGTAAATAAGTAACGCAAAAACAGTAATAACACAAACATTTATTTTAGGTAGCAATTTTAAAACTACAATGTATAATTATTTACTAATAAATTGTTTTGAGTTGTTATGCATGACGTTATGAATCTCTATAACGAAATATATGTATATATTTATTTATTTATATATGTATATAGACGGGACTGGCCCAATTCCAAAGACTTAAACAATTTCCTTAAACAATGAATGCTGTCTTATGTTTAGCCGCTTCCGTTAATGGTATCTGTAGATACCCATTAGCCAGGTCCAACGTTGCGAACACTTCTCCCTCGGCACTGTGCACTTAATTAAGTATCAATATCCGCCTTGGGGTATGGTTCCCCTTTGGTTTGCTTTGTTAAGGCGCCTGTAGTCAATACACAGTCGCTTTGACCCATCTTTTTTTCCAACTAATAGTACTGGACTAGCATAAGGTGAGTTTGAGTCACTCACTATTCCGTGTTGTCGCCACTCTTCCAAAATTGTCATTATTTCCTGTCGCTCACTTGGTGAAAGTTTGTACGGACGACATACCACAGGCTCGCTGTGTTCTACCTCGTATATGTCCATTCTTGCAACACGAGCGCAACCTAGTTCGACCAAACTCTTAGCAAATGTACCTCGGTATTCATTTAACAGTCCAAGTAGCTCCTGTCGTTTTGCCTCGGTGACATTATCTCCAATAACAATGTCTTGCTCACTCAACGGCTCCCTCTGTAGCACGCGTACGCCTGGGTCAACTGCTCGGGTACACTGTTCTCGATCACCGGAGGTCCCCTCAACAGTAAACTGGCGTGTAGGCCAAGTGTCCACCAGACAAGCGCGCACAGATGAACTGTCATCCTTGTCCTCGTTCGGCATTTGTTCCGAGTCCCTTGTGTCGTTGGTCAGTGGCTCTATAACAAATTCATTTTCCATTTTAAAATAATTTACCTGGGGCAGATCAAGCCAAGTTCGGCCAACAAGGACATCGTTTGGAATATACTTATCTGGTATTACAAGTAAGGTGTGGTCATGGCCAACAACGCCATTAATCGCAATCCAACCCGTTCCTACCCCAACTGCGGCGGCACCAGGCTGCTCCATGTCTCCCACAACATACAACGGCTGAACAAATGGTGTTATCGACAATCCACAGCCAATCGCAGCACTCGGCCGGACCAAACAACCGGAACGCCCAGTATCCACTAGACCGTTGAACTGCGTACCGTTGACAACCGCATCCTTGACATAAGCCTTACACAGGCACTAACTAACTTATATAGTTTAACAGACAACAGTAAACCCTCTCCCCCCTATATTATGTGTAACAGTGTATTTTAACGTTACAATAGTAGCAATAGTTAATGTCATGAAACCACTGCCAACTTCAAAACTTCACCCATTCCAGCCGACAAGTCTGGGGCGAAAACGGATAAAGTACACGAAAAGACTGTGGAAGAAAATTACCAAATAAGAATTTTACTAAAATAAAAAAAACAATCGGTTCGGGGGGGCTAAATCACACATTGCGGGGGCTAATGCCGCTTTAGCCCACCCCTAAGTCCGCCTATGCTTAAGGCATGTATACATACGGTACGCCTACTCATAGTAGTATTTTTACTTGGCCATACTTACATTTTATTCCTCACAGCCGAAAAACCAATCAAGGCCTTCGTAAGCTGCCGCAAAGAAGCCGCTCATGATAGCGGCCTTTGTTCCGACGCCGTCTTCCGCGCCTAATACACCACCTGCTATAGAAGCACCTATGATAAAATTCCAGGCGTCGTCTTTCTTTCTAATCTTCATTAATCCGTGTTCTGCCAGCATAGCCAGACATGAATATTTTGCCACGAATTTACCCAATCTGGCAGTCCAACAAATATCGTCCTAGAAATTAAATTACAATTAAAAAAGTGTGACTGTATACTAATGTTACAGTACAATTAAGGGACCCTAACCGGGACAGGAAACTACCCTGTATCTGCCCTAAAATATCCCTAGAGACCCTAGGACCCCTGGTCCGTGGGAATCCGGAGTTAGAACAGGTGGAGTGACACGCACAAAAAATATAAATAAGATGCCAAATAATTAAGTAATTATAAAATACGATCATACATCATATATTTCTATTTGCATTATGCGCCCAGACCAGGGTGCTGTCCGACATATTAGACCTACCAGGTTTGGTTTGGAAGTAACGATAACCACCAGCCATGAACATTACTATTATTACTAATAATATGTCAGGAAAATGCCATCGTTGCAGCTTCCCCTCCCCCGTTGAAGCGGTATGCCCTCGTACCTATCTCGGACAGAAACCTGGATTCGTCCTTACCCGATTCCCAGCCGGTTTGACCGAAAGACGGTAACGTCAAGACGCTGGTTACAAAAAAAAATTAATAAAATTTAAAAAGTAAAAAATGAAAAGTTAATTAATAAAAATAAAAAAATAATTAAATAAATGGGGTGGTTACAATTTTCCTGCAAACAAAGGTAGGAATGGTACTAGTATTATTGGGGCGAAACACCAATATCTGGAGGACTTTTTGCTGATTTTGACGACGAAAGGACACATCCTACTTGAGGCTACCACCTCATAGTCGCAGCAAGTGGTGCATAGAGAGAAGCCTACCCTGTCGGCACTCTATTGACGAGCTCGGAGCTAAATTGAAATCCCATTGATGTTCTCAAAGTCCTCCAAAAGATATTAGTGTTGTATCGTATATTTCAAAAAAAAAAATACATTTAATAGTTGGATCATTGTTACGTTATATTATTATTGTGTCACAGGTAATGGTAAACGTGCATTAGACAAATGGTTTGTTGAGAAAAAGAAAATTTAAATGTTATTATTATAATATGAAATGTAGTTACGTTATTGTAATAATCATGGGGAAAAGTTGCCAAAAACCATAACCATATACATTGTGTTCTTAAGTTAATAATGCACCCGAGTTCTTATCACTCTTATCGAGTGAAGTTAAGGTTCATTAATACTATTTAATTTAATGTATGTTACTATTTGAATTTATTTTAACTTTTCCATAAACATAAAAATATTTGGATGAGTTGTTTAAAAACTAGAACTAAAATGGGTATGGAATGACTCGCACGCATCGATGGTTAAAAGTGGCTCTTCTGATGCTTGAGCCATATTTCAGGTGGATACTGGAGCTTCTTCGCACTACTTAAATCTTTCAAATAATCCGCAAACGTGTCACTCTTTCGTCGTCGGGCTTAGATGTCATTAAATAATTTACAAAATACTCAAATACACTGTTATGAACCCCTGAAATATTTAGTATTAATTAGAGTAGCATTTAAGTTATATTAATATTTCGCAATTGTGGCAACAGAGCATCGTGTGTAAACGCGGTCGGCCTAAAAGAATGTGTCTATTATTTTAAAACCGGGGAAAATCTATAATATCTAATTACAGACCAATAGCAAAACTCGCTCCAATTGCTAAGCTTTTAGAAAAACTCACGATGCCCACTCTCACACAGACATTTGAAAATACCTTAGACCCCAATCAACGTGGTTTTTTTATCTGGCAGGTCGACTGACACTAATTTGATTTGTTTTCTATCTAACTTAATAAAATCTACGGAAATTGGCCTTCAAGTAGACCTAACTATTTTCCCCTTAAAGGTATCGTTAAAGGACATTAATTCTAATGGTCGAACAGTCCTATTACATCCGCGTGACTATTTTTGGTCAGCGAGGAATGTAGTCGGCTTATAATGAGTCAGTAGACGTTGTTTTTTTTGACAAGCGCATTGATTATTACAGAACCACTGGTGGACTGTGTTACTGAATTATGCTTTAACGAGAACAGATTATCGTAGGATAGCGTTAAAATACCAGTGTTTACTCTCTACTAATAATAATAATTGTATTTTTACTTACAAACAATCTGCTCGTGACAGCGGACAGTTCTTCGACAATTCCCATTGTAAATAAGTCACACAAAAACAGTAATAACGCAAAAATGAATTCAGGTAACAATTACAAAAATACAATGTATAATTATTTACTAATAAATTGTTTTGAGTTGTTATGTATGACCAATAGTGGCCAGTTTTTAATATAAATTTTTTTTTTAAACCGTTATAATTACCATGGTCAAATTCACCGTCAAATTCTCGTGGAATCAAACTAAGTACACAACAAATGTTAATACGATTTCAATTGGATCGCCTAATCAAATAGAATCTTATGCTTCCGCACAACATAAGTACTTTATTCGTAAAAAAAACGCATTTTTTTTAAGTACAAACTATAGTTATTCTTTAGATAATTCAAGTAATCAATTTTGCTATTGTAGCTTTTACACAATATTTGTACCCGGAGAGTGTAAAACTAAAATTTTCCATTCTATATAAAACAAAAATGGTTTATCATGTGTTAATAAACCAAAAAGATAGGTACAAGTACACATAATATGCTTTTGCCATTTAATTGGGTTTTTATTGTTTCATTTGTATACTTTTAGATAAATTCACATGTATTACAATCATTGGGTCTAAATACTAATTACAAAAACAGTTTTTTAGTTTTACAATATTGATTTCTCTGTAAAAAATGTAATAAAAAACAACAAATTTTCAAAATTATCTTAACATTCAATTTAATTATCCATGTTTCCAAAATGATTTATCGTGTATTAACCTAAAAGATAGGTTCAAGAACAATTAATTTACAGGTTACAGTCTAGTAGCCTTACCAATCGCTTCCCTACGTGAAAAATTATTTTTTGACGATTGTACGCCCCATAAGCTGTGGTACTCTATTACAGTTGTAAAAAAAAAAAAAATATGCCAAAACTTGAGTAGAGAAATATTAATAGTAGAAATTGACTATGGCCAAAGTTTTTTCCCCTTTTTTTACAATCCATAAATGCTGATAAACTATTTGCCTTAAAAGGGGTGAATACTTTTTTTTTTTTTTGCTTTTTAAGTGAAGTTTTTGGGGTTTAAAGTCTGAAAATTAGACTATAAGTAAATCTAAAATATACAATTATATCAACTTTTTCTTTATTTTGTTTTTTCAGCGAAGGATGTTGGATCGGATGGTTGCCGACGAGGTAAGTACCAAAAATAAATTTTTTTTGTTTAATGAGATACTATGGGAATACGACCCTAGAATGTATGAACAATTAATCGACTATACTGGAAGATTCAATATGGATAAACAATCGATTTCTATTGAACCATTTCGAATTTTGTATTTTTTCATTTGAAGACTTTTGTTTATGTTATTTTTTAATATGAGGTCGTATTCAAATATGTATCTTTCTGGTTTTCTTTCAGAGCTCTATCAACTTTTAAAACTTAAATGGTAACATCTACATATGTTTAATTAACTTTATTAACTCGTTAAGTGCGTTAAAGTTGTAAAATATTTCTCCTTCCCCCCTCCATATTTATTAAATATGTATTGTTATTTCAACAATTTTTAGTTTAGATTCAACAGTGTGCTCAAAAAACGATCACTCGCAAGTGTCAGATACAGAACAGATATAAAATGATTGGATGTTATGTTAATGTCTAGGTAGGTGTGTGTGTGTGTTTTTGTTAAAAAAGTGTTGGTCGGATAAAGGGAAGCAGAGTAGATAAGTGATTAGAACATGATGTACATGGTGTACAACATGATAATGATGTTCAAAGAAGGATGAAAAATGGAATATTAATACAAGTTTGATAGATTACAGAAATTGGTATAGTGAATAATGTCGAGTGCAAACAAATATAAAACAAGAGAGAATATTCTAAAAATATTTGTATAGTAATAAATGTATAAAAAAGTGTCCTAAATTTGATTTATAAAAAAAAACTAAACTTAATTGTACATTGTGGTTCTGATAGTGTACACATATATTATAAACATACAGTTTAGAACTCACAAACTAACATGTACAATTATTAAAATATAGTATAAGTTTTAGTTCGGCTATCTTTGATTATCATCGGAAGTTCTTAAAATTAACGATTAAAAAATAAATGTATTTTATCACTCTCGATTACATTCAATGTTAATGAAGCGAATAAACTTTACTATCATTGTTATATAAACAGGAGAGTTCGAACAATTTTATTTTCTCTAAAACTCAAACAGAAAAATTAACTCATTTACATATAATATACAAATAGTATACACTTTAATAATTATATTTAATGCATTATATTTAATAATAAAATGTATGAGAGATGAATGGATAAGGGTGCAAAAATGTCGCGAACTAAATTATAGCGATATAGTTTTTGAGTTTAAGTTAGTGATTTGGATGTTCTGGTATGATGTTATGTTTAGAGAAAAAGTTGTAAACTACAGGTAGGTACTTCATAAGATCATGTATGCAAGGGAATGTAAGAATGTAAGAAGAGATATCGTGTAGAATAATATGTAGATGGATGATGTGGGAATGAACAACATAGTAATAATCATGGTATAAATTATGGTGATAACAACAAAGATGTTGCGTATGTGTCAAAGTAAGTACAGTTTACATGACGAGATGGCATTGTAAAATAAAATGATACTAGTAATTATGTATGAAAGTTAGCGTTAGTCACTAAATAAGTATTGGAATGTTTGGATCATATCTTAATATTTTTAGATGCTAGTACGATAAAGTATTATCATGAGATCAGAGCAAGTTAGTTGGTTGTAACAATAACAAGAAAAATAAAGAGAAGAGAACAGATTGTGATGGTTTAAAGTCACTATGAACTATTTAGGTTAATGCCGTTACGGTACTGGTTGTATAATATGAGAGATCCTTTTATATAAATAGTGTAAATAATATAGGAATCTTCATTTGGTACAATTTAAGGTATAAAGAGGTACCCTTTTTATGTATTTTGTGTTTCTAAGTAAAAATTTGATTTTTATCATTTAGACGCGATGGCAGTTCGAACAGATGGAAAACCTGATCTTAGCCAATCTATGACTTAGCGAAGCCGCCGCAAATAATTGCTGTATATTCTATTATAATTATTCTAATAAAAACTATTCTTGTATTATGCTTATAAATTATTATAACCATAACTATTGTAATTTAATCTGAAAAAAACTGTCTGGATATAACCTAGATGAGAATAAGAAAACATTGTCTATTGAAAATGAAATGACAACAATGTTAAATTAGAGAGAGAGAACAACATTTATTAAAATATAAAGCAGACTGCCTGTCCACCAGGTTGCCTATAGTGACACAGTATACCATATCAGACATTCATATTACGAGTATAAATTAAAAACATATAAAATTACATTATAGTTATAGTGTAAAACATATAAAAATAGTTTGATTGAAATACATCCGACCATACACCTACTAATTTTTTCCATCACATCAAAACTATTATCAATACTGTTGTGGTCTTCGAACAGCCACATTGCCGCAGTAGAATTTCTAATATTACACTACAATCAGTCGTAGTATTTAACAATTTTTTTTTCTTAAAGCTATTTCTTAGGTTTTGAGCCAGCCACAAAGCTGTATTAAAAATTCGTAACTCTGTCGTGACTTTTAAATAGTCACATAGCCGCAGAAATTAACCCATAATTTTTCAAAAATTAAGTAAATATCAAACTGCTATTATCGTCGCTTGCCGGGATTATTTGTCAAATAAGTACCCAAAGCTATCATAGTCGGCTTATTGTTGAAAAACCTTAAATTATATAGCCAGTATTTACAATTTATGACAAACAAAAACCCTTTTTTCACACAAATAAAAATAACTTTTTGATAAATATTAAAACTTATAAAAAGAAATATAAACTTAATATTTTTGTCCTCGAAAATGTTCTTAAGAAACATAAAAACGTAAAAATCTTAAACAACTGTTTGGCTATTTCCAATTAAATTCTATGTCTAAACTTATATCTAAACATCTTTTGTCAAAGGTAAAATATTTTTCTGGATTTTTTTTGTAAAAGACTTCAACAGTGGTCAAATAACACATTTTTGTAATAGCTGATTTCGGGTTTAATATACATTTTTAATTTTACTTTGCCATAAGAAACTTGAAAAAAAAAAAAAAAAAGTAATTAAAACCGAAAACTGGTACTACACGTTCTTAAATGGAGCAGAAAGCCCTATTTATTAAGGTCGTTAAGCTTACTGTACATGCGATGATGACTTAAGTAATATAATTACATTGTTTTTTTAGATTTTAAAAGTATTCAATTTAAGTGTTATATATACCGTCATACAATGAAGTTCAATGGCTTGCGTCTTTTATCTGTGTTGCTAGTTAGTTCTTTGAGTGTCGTTTCGGGTCATAAATGTCTTGATTTAGAACCTGTGCCTGATTTTGATATGGAAAAAGTAAGTTCAAGTAACGTATTTGTTACTTTACAGATGATATTATAAACAAATAAATCAATTGAATACCATATTTGGATATTCCTTAACATATATGATAGTTATTGGTTAAGCTTATACTAGGACACTAATGTCAGTCATTATTTATAATTTTCTCATGTCACTTCCTGCCCGCCACCGCCCTTAGAGATGGCATCAGTAATGGCATCAGGGAAAACTAAATAAATGTAGACCGGCATAGTTCACATAATGTGTCTTTCGTTCTGGAACCCCCTCCCCCACACACACAAGTATATCTTGTGTGTGTGGGGGAGGGGGTGTTAAATTATTCTTAGCAACTTTTCGGAGCCATGGTGGAAAAGGGTAGACATACAAAAAAATGATCGAAAACTAAATTGTCTTATTTATGAAGACATCTAGCTGACATTTGCTAAAAACAACAGCGACAGAATAACCGTCTTAAAAATATAGTTTTTAATAATTCCTGTGTACTCGTACTAACTAATCCGTCGCTTTTCCCATAGTTTTCAGGACAATGGTACGTCATTACACAGAAACTCGAAAGTGTTCAAGATTATACAGGGAAATCCAAATACATATGTATAATTATTGGAGAATTGGAAGCCAATCCAAGATTACCGTCACAAATGACTTATACACTGATCTTAATATTGATTATTGAAGTACTCGAAATATTTATTACCAATATGCTTTTACCATCCGTGAGAATAAATCACGCAATTAATTACGTTTGTTTTAAAAGTATAAACCGGGTGTTCGTCATAATTTAACAGATTTCCATAAATATTTTTGCGAATTCGTTCATCGTGACACACCCGATAAACCAGGAATTCTTATTGTTATTTAAAAACAACGATTTATGTGTTTAATTAAATTTACTTG
The DNA here is from genome assembly GCF_023614345.1 of Adelges cooleyi. Classification (NCBI taxonomy): domain Eukaryota; kingdom Metazoa; phylum Arthropoda; class Insecta; order Hemiptera; family Adelgidae; genus Adelges; species Adelges cooleyi. The sequence goes on from NW_026096523.1 coordinate 31,293, forward strand.
CCCACAGTAAACCACTGCACATTATATAGATACCTAGTTGGTAATTTATACCATCCATTTTGTCTAGATCAGAGGACTTGGACAAAGAAGACCTAGACGGTGTAAATACAAAATAACAATTGCTTCGTATTATTGATATTTATTGTTTTGGAATAAAAGGAAAATTATGTAATTAAATTCGATTTTTTGCAGTTAATAAAATGCGTTGTTTTTATTTTTTTTTCTTGATTTACAGTTGATGGGATGTATAGATACGGGTCATGGTACACCAACTGAGCTGATATCGAAAACCGTCGACCATAATGACTGTGTCTATGAGAATATCGATGTGAATAGTAATGAACAGAATGTCATTAGCGACGCCGGGAAAGCGTACGTTACTATCAAATTCCTGGTTAATTGATTAAATGCGAATTAGTTCAAAAGTTATATGAAATGACAACGTACAACTAACCCATTACAATTATAATGTATAGTGTAATCGATTAAAAATGTTATCATAAAATCCTTTTGCATTGTTTATAAATACTGTTTGATTCAAAATTAGCGATAATACCTTGTATACAAAAATGTAAACGGTAATGGCGAATAAGTTAAAAACATTTTCAACCAATAAAAAAAAAATTGTAGGGTACGATTAAGGGTTAATTTATCAATGTTTAATTTCTAACGCTTAAATTAGTTCAAGAATAGCCTCGACTACAAAATGCCATTACACGGAAATGGAGGGTTACAAGTTAGATTCCGGGTATAAAATTAAAAGGGCGTTTTATAGAATAAAAAAGGTTAATACGAGGTTTTTAATGCTATATTATTTACTGCTTCCAAAAGGTCACTGATGAGTGATGGCTGATAAAGTAAATAATGTTTTTTAGCAACAATATTTTAAATACAAACCAAACAGGAACTCAAGAAAAGTGTATAGATTTAGATATCCTGGCTGGCAAACCATGTTGCCATCGGATTGGCTTAAAAACAATTTATATAAGATCAATTCGGGTACAAAAACTAAACCTACGTATTTTAAATTGAAAGCCATGTTGTTTTCAAATAATTTTTCAACACATTATTGTGCGCTGAATTTAAAATTTGTAAAATTGTTGTTGTGGTTGTGTATTGATTTAGAGAAGTGTATTGTGTGGGCTGTTACTCATAGATATGTTATTCACATCGTCCCAAAACTAAAAAAATAAGACAGTATGAAAAATATTTGTGTTGTTTTATTATTTAAATTACATATTGCTACCACGAAGAAAAATGGTAAACACCTATCAAGTATGAATATACTAATATAAATAATTATATTAGTATACTTATATTAATATTTTTTTTAACGATAAATTGTCATACTCAAACAGCTATGTAAATTCACATAAGCTAACCTGCCAAAGTTTTCTGCATTATACGACATGACAATCGTTGTGTAAAACCAAAAACTAAAAAGCACATAAGTTTTTAAACTCCGTGTTAAAATTCAGTACATCGTTAAGTAAGCCGCACTATCAAATTTCGAAAGTTGTGAGTATGCTTTTCTCTATCCGAAATGGTAAAATGTTAAAATACTTTAATTAAAAATGTTCAAAATACCGAAAAATGTAGCAAAATATGTACCTAAAAAACTAGGAAAATAATAATTTTTAAAATATTCATATTTTCATAGAAAATTAGTGTCTTGCGTTAGTTGGATCATCCTGTTTTTTTTTTATGAAAAAAGAACACGCGTTTCATTAGTTATAGTGATTTAGTAATATAATTGCAACTTTTTTTTTAGAATAATTGAAATTATTCAGTTTACGTGATTATACACACCGTCATACAATGAATTTCAATGGATTGCGTCTTTTATCTATGTTGCTAGTCAGTTCTTTGAGTGTCGTTTCGGGACACGAATGTCTTAATTTAGAACCTATGAAAAATTTCCAAATGGAAAAGGTGAGTTCAAGTTATGCATTTGATACTTGACAGGATACATTATAACAAAACAAAACAATTATGTACCACATATATTTATAAGCCGTAATTATCATTGGTTTATCTTCCAATAGCTTAAATGTATGCGTAATTACAGCTACTTTATTTAAACTTAAGCTTATAATTGTTTTATAAAAATATATAGAAAACTAATGTCGGTCATTTGTTTATATTTTTTTATTTCACTTACTACCCACTCCCACCGTTAGTAGTTTCTATGTAATCGGGACTATTTACCAACCAACTTAGTTACTCCAAAACTATAAATAAAATGTAAAAAGTGTATGTCAATAGGCTGGTTCCACCAGATCATTGAAACGCCAGACACAATTTTGAACTAAACTTGGTACACATATGAATCGCGTTTTAGAAAATATAATTGGTAGAGGTGGGAGGTAGGAGGGGATGGTAAATAACTCTTACCAACTTTTTGTAGTCAGGGCGGAAAAGATTAGACATACAAAATGATTGAAAACCAAATCATTCTTACTTATTTATAACACACTGACATAATAATAAGCTGACATTTCATAAAAAAAAAAAACAACAGAATAAAAATATCGTTTTAATTAATTCCTGTGTACTAAACCGTCGCTTTTTCTATAGTTTTTAGGACAATGGTACGTCATTAAAACGACGATGCCAAATACTCGATGTTTAGTGTATGATCTTCACACGCAGAAAATCGAAAATTTGACAGATTATGTAGCTAAGTACAGTTCCAGTTGCTTTATATTTGGAGTATTGGATACCCATACAACGTTACCATCGCAAATGACTTATTTTAATCTTTTTTTAGATTATTCAAGTACGTGATGATTTGACAGATTGTTTATGAATAGTTTTGTTAATTCGTTCATCGTGTTACACTAGATATACCAACCGTTCCTTGTTATTATTAAAAAATTAATAATTTAAGTGTTTAGATAATTTCGCTCACCAATAGTCAACCAATTTACATTACGCGGATACCTAATTGGTCATTTTTATTATTATATACTTAGCTAATCCTGAAGAGAAAACGTCTTTTGTTGTGTTCGACACGAACTATGAATCCTATGCGGGTGTATACGTATGCTCAAAAACGCCCACTGGCTTCACACATTATATAGCCATTGTGTCCAGATCATCAGTGGACTTTGACAAAGAAAACATAAATAAAGTAAATACAAAATATCTATTGCTTCGATTTATTGATACTTATTGTTTTGTAATAAAAAGAAAAATTAATTAATTCAATCTGATTTTTTGCAATTAAAAAAATGCATTGTTTTGATCTTTAATTTACAGTTGCTCGTACGTTTACATGATGGTCATATTTCACCAGCTGATTTCAGACTCAATCACGTTGACCACAGGGACTGTAACTATGACAATGTTAATGAGAACAGTAATGATGAAAATGTCATTAACAAAGATGGGAAAGTTTACGTTACTATCAAATGGATACATCACGCAATCCCTTTACCGAATCCTTAAGCATGCGTTAAAATCGATTAAATACTAATAAATTCTAAAGTTGTATAGCATGACAACGTACAGCTAACCCATTACAATTATAATGTCCAATGTTATCTATTTAATTTCTTATCAAAAAACCCTTTAACATTGTTTAGAAATACTATTAAATTCAGAATTAGTGATAGTAACTTATCTACAAAAATGTTTAATTGGAGATCTTTAGCTTAATATAAATATATTTTGGTTATGCGTTGTAAAAAAAAATTAAACTGTACCAGATTATATTAAAAAGTAAAAAAAATTATAAATAATTGTAAATTTCTGAGAAGTTTTTGTTATTAATTTAATTAAATACTTAAAAATAGATAATATTGTCCTATGCTCCGTCACCAATTACTACTGTAATCCGACCCATTTGGGCTGGTTTTTGTTTTATAACTATGGTACACTCAAGTATTCATAAAACTATATAATACCGATAGTTTTAGTACAATGAACACATTTTTCTTTGGGATTTCATCAATATTATTTTTATTTAGGTTACATTACATAAAAGTACATTATGGTTACTAATAGTGGAATCAAACGACTAGGTGCGACATGCGATTTGAAATTTACACTTCATTAGTGTATTTATTTATTTATTGAAATGTACATTGTGTAGACATCAAATATAATATAATTTAACAAAATAATTAATTAATACAAACCATAATTAAAGGCGTTAAAATGAATACAGAAAAAAAAGATATGGAGATATAAGGTTATTAGAATGCATTGAAAAAACTTATGAAATTTAGTCTAAACAAAATTAATAAATAATAGAAACTTTCACCTGGATTAATATATTTAGTAATTAGTGAATAGGTAGTGATTGCGATGAGTAAAACGGATAAAAGTTGGAATGAAATACACTAAGGAGTGTTAACATTTGAGAATACTTGTCAAAGTTATGTAAACTAGAACATTTTAATATATAATTTGATCGCCTAAAAATTAGTGTCTTTAGGTCGACGTAATCGTCATTCCAGCTTATTTTAGTCACTTCGACGATTGCTGGCTGACCTCGCTGTACATAGTATACCTACGATAATTGTAAAATCGGTTACTAATTATTCTAGTTTATTCTAATTTCTAAATCTTATTAATTGTCTCTGTATTATTTATTTTACCTCATGTCTTTGTAAAATTATGCATCGATCGCCGTATATTATTATTTATTGTATACCTTATTGAGTTTATACCCTTTAAATAAAAATAAATAAATTTCTACTTATTCTAAGAGTTATAACAAAAAATGGTTATAATATTTCACAATAAAATATGTATACATGATTCTGTGGAAGTCAGGAATAATAAATTAACTTATATATTTAACAGTCTTGGTCTAATATCCCCGTTCTTTTTTTAAAAGAAAAGAATATTATTTTTTTATTTTTTATTTCAAAAATGATCTAACTTTTAGTGCGAAATCAATGAAAAGTGATTTTATGAAACGATTGTCAATTTTTTGTTGTGATTAATATAAAATTATTAGCATTGTTTTAAAAATGAAAAAGATGTCCTCTCTTAACGTTAAATAAATAATACTAATTTGTATTTATTTTCAAAATTTTTAATATTTGTCCATGTTACTTTTTTTTTCGTTTGTATATTCTAGGTGTGAATTATGAAAACACATTTTGTTTTTTTCATGTTAGATTACGCTTAGTTTTGAGGGTACAAGTTTTAAAGTAAGATATTCTTCTTCTTGGCTTTATGACTCTCCAAGAGTCTTCGCCGCCACCGTCAAAGCGTTCCATCTTTCCCTATCCTGGATTATATCCTTCCAATCTTCTACTTCCAGTGTTCTTAAATCCTGACTTACCCCGTCGAACCATCGCTTCCTTGGTCTACCCCTCGGTCTTTTCCCACTTGGTTGGTACTCTATGGCTGCCCTCACAGCCTTTAATTCATCCCTTCGCATAGCGTGTCCGAACCATTGCAAAGTAAGCTATCTACTCTTTAAATATTAATAAATTACATTAGTTTCCAAAGATATATTTTTATACAACAATTATAGGCTCAAGTTGAAAAAGGTAGCTATATTTGCAAATACAATAAAACTTTTTGCGGCTTAAACGACGATAAAATAAGGTTTACGAATAAATAAAAATTAAAAGTAAAGACCGAAATTAGTGTCCTAACATAAGCTTAACCAATAACTATCATATAAATACTATCATAATTGTTTAAGAATATCCAAATATGCTACTCAATTGTTTTATTTTGTTATAATATATCCTATCAAGTGTCCAATGCATTACTTGAACTTACATATTCCATTTTGAAACCAGACATAGGATCTAAATTAAGACATTCATGTCCCGAAACGTGTTTCAAAGAACTAAATAGTAAAACGGATAAAAGTCGCAAGCCATTGAACTTCATTGTATTACAGTGTATTCTTCTTCTTCGTAGTTGACGGCCTTTAAGACCAAACTAACAAACATATGCCATGTCATCTCTCTCTATCCTCCGCTAGGACTCGCCAATCAGCATCCGGTTCAACTCGCTCCACATCTTTTGACACCTGGTCTTCCCACCTCAACCTTGGTCTACCAAGTGGTCTTACGCCTTCTGGAGAGCCACATAGAACCTTGTGTATAAGGACTTTTCTTTTCGCCATGCGTGGCCAGCCCAAATGAGCCGCCTCTTTCTTATATCGTCGACTATGTTTGGTTTCTGATATAGCTCCCTGATCTCCACATTATGTCTGATTCTCCACTCTCCTGTATTCCTATCTATGCAAGGGTCAAAAATCGACCTCATCACTTTTCGTTCAAATACTAAGAAGTTATTCTGTTGTATCTTATGATGGTGATTCTAAGGTCTCTTTCCGTGGCAAGAGCTACTAGTCTACATCCATTGTCATTCGATACTTCGTGTAAGCTATGAATACCTATTATAGGTCTAAAGTAATTTTCTTTCCCAATTTTCGCGTTGAAATCTCCTAGAGTAATTTGTATGCAATTTGCCGGTATGTCATTCAAGACATTATTAAGTAATGAGTAAAATTCATCTTTCTCTACTTCCTCCGTTGGAGCATGTACATTTACAAATGCTATCGTATATGCTATGTGCTGCTATCGTCAGCACAGTGATTCTAGGACTTATTACTTTAAAATCTTTAACCGAGTTGAGGTATGCTTTGTTTACAGCGAAACCGCTCCCTCCAAGTCTTCTATTATCACATGCTCCATAAAAGAGTGTAGTATTTTTTAATTGCATTAACCCAGTGTCACTCCATCTTAATTCTTGTAGTGCAACAATCCCAAGTCTATACTTCTCCACCTTATCTCCAATGTTCTAAATGCGCCAGGTTTAAATAAAGTCTGTATATTCCAAGTACCAAAACGTAGAGCCGATTTCCAATTTTCCATTCTAGAGTCCTGTAATCCACTAATCCGAGGCATTGTGTTTGTGCCCTGAACAAAGTTGTGTTTTACTGTGACGGGTTGTTAGCCCGTCGCCAAACGCCCAACCCGGAGGACCAGACTGAGCCAATCAGTTAAGGCCAGCTCAGAGCTCGGGGCCCCGGGTTCGCCTAACCCGTAGTGCTAATTACTTAGCACCCCTCAGCTAGTTTTCATCATATTTGTATTTATAATATTAACAAAAAAATGTAGTCCTTTACGTTCAGACTTTCATAAAACCGTTTGCTTACAGCCATAATAACACTTGCTCGATAATATCTATAATTCTCATTTCGTGATTTCTCTTCGCATTTTTACTACTACAGTCGTAGATCGTACAACATTACAGTGTTCTTCAAAATTTTAAACGAATATTTTAACGTAATGCCAAAAGTAGCCATTTTTTTCATAGCTATCATTATCTTGAAGATATCATTGGGTAAGTTTTGCTCGTATTTTTTTTCCACGGTATATAGATTCTCGCGAAGATTATTCGAAATTAACAATATACTACCTATAGGTTTGACTTCAATATTTCTAATTAAATAACACATTATACTGATAGGAGTCGATTACTTGTATATTTTCCTCATAAACTTATGTATGCGAACAAGAATGTTATAAGAATATTAATATTGATATTTCATTTTCTTCTTTATATTTAGTCGGCCAACGTAAACCTCGTCCAAAAACTTTGTGGTAAAAAGTAAGATACAACATACAATTTTACTTAAATTATTTCTATAGGTATATTTTTTTTTACATCCACAACTTTTGTACACTGATCAATATAATTATCGTGAAGTAATAATATAGGACTAGAAGTGGAATAACGGTACAATATAGGAGCTAATTTTTTGTTATTTGATAGTTAGCAAACAGATATAGGCGTTATATGGTATTTTGTTGTATTAGGCGAAGATGGTTGGGAAAAAAACGGATAACTCTCAAAGTCGGTATAGAATGTAGAATAATTAGTAATAGCCATGGCTTAAATTGACAAGGTTATTGCATATCCCCACTTTATTATATTATCAATTCATAAAATGGCAGCGTAAGGGTACATCATTGTGTTTTTGATAAATATATAAGTAATACCTTTATAAATGAATCTGATTGGCTAACCCTTGCGCTGCCATTTTATTTTTTTCGTCGAAAGTAGTCAATGAAGAAGGGGTAGAAGTGCAATAACCTAGTATATTTCAATCATGGTAATTGCCTACTTATTGAGTGGACGCCACACCAATAGTGGAACGCATGCAACGACCGATAGAACGCGCTGTTAGGTGTTTTAGCGAGGCGCAGGCGCAGGCGTTTTTAGCTTCGCCTACCACGTTACGGTTGGACGTAACCGGTCTGTCAATTAGGTAGGTATTGAATATAATATTTGTATTTGTATAGTAGGGTTTTATGAAAGCAATCCCGAGTAAGGAATTTATAACGTTGTTATAAGTTTTTTTTAAATGCGTCTTTAAAAGCTCCTCTCCAAGCAGCAATTCCATAAGAGAAAACTGACTGAGCAATTGCACAATAAATCATTCTCATGGCGATGGTCAATAAAATATTGTTTAGAGTTTTGAAAATAATATAGAACATGCTCCGAACTTTTTTAATAGTAGACGCAATGAAAAAATGCACGATTTTTCCAGAAACTCATACAATCTTATTTTTATACGTTTTTCCAATACTTTGGATAAAGTATAAGTCAGGGATATCATGCGGACACGAGAATTTTACATATATATATATATATACAGGGCCCCCACAAGGGGGGGGTCAGTGAGTACTAGGGGCCCGGGCTCTCTGGGGGCCCGGGGAAAAAACAAAATATATACGTATTATTAATTTAAATTAGAAAAATATAATGAGTCGTGCCACTCCAGTCACTTTAATATCTTTATATAATATTGGTGTATAAATAATTTTATTTTTTACTATAATACATAATACTTTTTATAATACATAATTTTGTTTAACAATCGAAATGTATATTATTTTTATTTGATGAGGTCGGCCACTTGGCGTCGGTAGGACGGTAGGCGGGTAGGACGTTCAGCGCAAGCGTTTCTTGGAAAAAATACAAGGGGACGATAACAGAAATAAGTCAGCCGCCTGCCCTACTAGTGCTATTTTTGGCATTAGAAGATAATAATTTTTTTATCGACGACCAAAGTCAAAAAAACCCGTAATCATAGCATGCATATTAGTTTTTACCACAACCGTCAATCTCCCGAGTTGTGGCGGTAATTGTGGTACTATCTACAGGTGTATAAAAGCAATATAAGCTCTGTAACAAATATTTTAGGTACCTTATGAAAAATAAAAAATAAAATGTTAAAAATTATATTCAAATTATTATAAATACTAATATATAATAAGGGCCCGGATTCATTTACAGTACCTTACTTGAAAAATTCATGTGGGGGGCCTGCTCGTTGGGCAAGTGGCAACTATATTATCTTTAATCGTGAACTACAATTTGCAATAAAGATAAGAACCTAACTAAAGGCAATGTTTTTGATATTAAAATACGAAATTTTTCTTGGCGGGCTTTTGGTAAAATCGATGTTGGTACTATCTGTAGTATTACAGATTTTATAGGTTATGTAACATTTATTTCTTATCATGCGTTATCATTTTTTGGAAGAACTACCCCCAACTCGTCACAACGTTATCGTATCAAATAATAACGGTGACCGCGTGTGTTGTTTTTTTGCCGAGTTTGTACTTTCCTTAAAGTAAACGTAAAATTATTATTATTATTATTAATTACACTGTTGTTCATTGTCATACGTGGTTTTTTATTCAATAGTGTTTCCCGGTGTGTCAAACGTTATCATATATATATAATAATAAAAATTAAAAACGGCGAACGGCGTGTTTTGTTTTTTTGGTGAATTTTTGTCTTTGTAGTTTGTTATATTATATACATACAATTATATATTAAACGTATAATAGTTATTATTAATTACATATTTGTCCGTAATTCGCTCACGGTTTTCGTTCAAGAGAAATCGACGTGTTTCCCAGTGTGCAAACATTACCTATTAATATGCGTCGTTGGATGTTGGTACGTTTTTTAGATTTAGAATATATATAATAATATATAGTATATTACATTTCGCTTAAACCAAATTATCAAATTAATTAGATGTACAAAATTCTTATCTTTTTCAAACCGCTGTGTGTGGTGATAACGATACATTTCATATTTTTTGTTGAAAAATTTGTTGACATATATATCTACTATTTATTTTCAATTAAATAACTTACTGACTTATTTTATATGTATGTAAATTATTTGTTTTAGGCCAATACTATAGTGAAATCATAACCGACGCGTGTCTGTTTAGAAGATTGATTGCTACTTCTATCTACTCTGTCTTTAATTAATACAATAAGTAGTTATTATTGTTACCATTGGTTACAGACTGTTATCCTATGCCGACACCGATTAATTTGCCTGCGGCCAACAGAAAACTTACACCGTAGAAGTTCATTTTTTGTTATATATGAAGTATTTTTTAATAATTAGTGCCTATCTAATCTCTATACTCAACCCTAATTTAAATTGACAGTTTTTTTTTCATTATACAGTGTCTTAACCGACTTCTCTTAACGCTTTAGTTTCTTAACGTGCACACACATACGATACTGATGTACAAATAATTAAGACATTAATTATTTCAAATTTTTTTGTTAAAGCTGTACAATTGTGATCACTACATAGAATAAAAATTATTTTAGTTTTTTTATATATTTTTTTTTTAATGATATATTATTTCACGTTAAATTGGCATTATTTGAATATATTTTAATTATTTCATTTAGTAGGATGATTTACCTATATAAATATGTATGCTCACTATCGAGTACTATCACTAACCGTTTGGGGTTTTTAAAATTTGTGTTTTGACTTAACTTGTGGTTTTAATATTTTAACTTTGGAAAATTCAGACATTGTAGGTAAGCTATGTGTAAATCAACAATTCAAGCTGAGAAAATTCTTTGAAATTGACAAACATATAACTTTATTTTTTTAAATCATGTATCTGATTTCACTTTCCAGATAATTTTTTTTTAGGAAGTATTATTGTAAATTATTTAGTAGAAAAACATTTATTTACCTATCTAAAAATAACATAATACATGGATTAATTTAAAAAAAGTTTATTGTTGTTAAAATAATAATATATATATAATGAAAAATATTTTTTTAAATAATAATAATAGTATATTTGATGCACTGAATAAAAATTGTTCAGATCTAAAAACAATCGATTTTTAGTTTTATACACCTGGGGCTACTTATGTGTGCTTAAAATTTATATACATTATTGACATAAAATATCTATGTGTTCATTCCGCTCTAATAAAAAATAACTATATTACATGATCTAATTTATTTTAATCACATTATACATAGTAACATCTTATGCTATCTAATCATTCCAGTTTTTACTCCCTGGCTTTATAATACTTATTTAACCAACGAATAAATGCATTTTTACACAGTCTTATAATAAAAAATTATAGGTATGTTTTTTAAAAGCATCAGCAAAAGTCCCTATATCATCTTTTTAAATTCTTAAAACAGTTGTCTTTAGATTATTTTAGCGTTCAACATTTTGTGTTCTTAGACTGTTTTTATGAGTAGTAATCAAAAATCAAAAAAATTGTCTGAACATTTATTTTTACTAACTATTTAATGTTAATTTTTTATATTATATGTATGTATATATATATTTTTTTTTTGAGCTGCTGTTGATATAGCTTGAACTAAATTAGATACTTTTTAATATTGACTATTTTGGTTTTTTTTGTGGTGTGATTTCAGACATAGGGCGTAATTAAAACATAAAAATAAAATATTAATTTCAAATCATTTTATTGCATTTTAACATTTTGAAGCATGGTGGTATAAGTAATATACCACTTTTTCAAAAAATAGCCTGCTCTCGCACAGTGGTATATATTTATTACCACCTTCATAATCATGTTCAGAGAAAATCGGAGAAAAAAATGCTGTGCTTCAAAGGGTTAAAATTTATATTGAAAATCAACATTTAATTTACTATTTTATTATTTATAGAAGTATAATATAAGTATACGCTCCACCCTAAAAAAGTATAGTAAATCTATAGATTTTGCTATATTTTTTTAAATTGATACTACATAATGAAAAATAAAATTATTTTAAAATTTTTGATTATTATCATTTAGTAGGATGAATTGTTGGTTAGCCATCTAAAAATATATCAACATATGGTTTTATACCTTTCATGGTTTACTTAAAAAAGTATTAATGTATATATCAATTTATGTATTATGTATAAAATATGTCTGGATAAGTATCAAATAATTTAGGTATTTTATGCACTGAATATTATTATTATTATTATCATTTTGTACCCTGACCGTTTTTATAATCACCGCCGGACACTCGAATAATCAAAAATATTTGCTACAAATTATTTCAGACATTTCATTCATGTTTTGTACTCTTGAATTCCTAAGTAACCGTCACACAAACATATCATTCTTCCACACTTTTAAACTTCTAATAACCAACAAACGTCAGACCTTAAGTATCAAAGTACCTTTAGCATTTATAAGCTCTGCCAAATAGTCGATCAAAAATCAAAATAATGTATTTATCACTCTTCACTTCTTTCCCTTTTAAGTTTTAATATAAACTCTAGACATTTCATTCATGTGATTTACTCATGATGTCTTAAACACTTATGAACTTCTGTTAAACCACTAGACCTTTAATATACATATTTAATGCATTATGCTGTTGGTTACATTCTAAACGTACAGTACGTCATTACCGAATAATGGCATAGACGGTGATTTCTGAACAAATAAGGATTTTAATTCAACCAATATCTAGACATATAACGTATACGTTTGAAAAAGTTTTGTTGCACATAGGAACACCATATCAGACATATACAGACTGACCTCTAAATTTCTTTCTATTTTTAACCATAGCTATTACCAAGCCCGTGAAGTAAACAACACCTCAAACAATTCAAATTAAAAAAAAAAAAATTGTCCTTTAAGCAAGTAGCACACTCGCTTTAGTAGTAGGACGTTTCTGATCTGACAGATAGCTAGACTTGCACTACAGTTAACCGGTACTTAGCTTGCAAAACACTTTTTCGAAACTAAGTATGAACTATGATTACTAGATAAAGGTACGATGAATTATAACGGTATACTTTAAAACGTAGTGAGCTGACTCGACACCGTGGCCAGGCACCCCCCTCGGAACTGCTGTGTACGGACATATAACATACTACGTTTAAACAAATTTTGTTTCACAAAGGTAAACCTTAACAGACATTTGGCTGACTGTCCTCTAGACATTTTTATCTGTTTTCAACTCATAAAATTAAGCGGGATGACGCCGGCCTATATTGATGACGTGGTCTATAATATAACAACTTTTACCAAAGACAATTTCCATTGTACACTTTTTCCCAATGGCCAGCTTCTTATCAAGCCTCTTTAACTTTTTAAAATATTAATTTAAACTTAATTTTAAACCTGTTACCTCCTCATAGACTGTAGCCTACAAACCTAGGATATTTTTAGTTGGCGGAGCGAAGCGACGGCGCCAAGCGAGCGAATGCCAAAACACTCGGAGACCTGCCGTCCTTATCAGTTATCAATACGAATTCCGCCCGCTGATAAGGAACTGGACATTGGTAGTTCATACAAATTGGTAAAAGTGGTAGCAACCCAAGTAAGCAACACCGGACACTTGATATTTATTAACCGTCTAACTTCTAGACTATTCTTTTCAATTTAAAATTTAAAAAAATTACAGATACATAGCTAGACTTACTCTACACTTAATCAGTACTTAGCTTGCAAAATATTTGTCCATAACTAGGTATGAATTCTGATTACTAGATACAGCCTATAGGTACCATGAATTATAACGACATTCCTTTAAGACGTATTGCGATGGCTCGACACCGTGGCCGGCGCAGCCGGGCACCCCCCTCGGAATCTGTGACCTCCCCGAAAATACTTTGCAGCGAGGGGACGTGAGCGTGCCCGGCGTAGCCGGGTACAGTACCAGGAATCTGTGACCTACCCGCCCGACTCGGGGGCCTGGGAGCGAAGCTCTAGTCATAAAATAAAGTACTACCATTCATGACTTTTTAATACTATTAAAATATATCTTAACTTGAACAAATAATGAAATATTTTATACAAAATTAGAGCTACAAGTTCATAAACTAAAAAATTAAAATTAGCACGAAGCAGATTATCTTATATAAGATAATTTAAACAATCAAACGTGAATCTCTTTAAATGAATAACAATATGCAAAACATGTGTTCAATTAGTTCACATTAGTGCATTAGTGTTAAAAATATTGTGCAGTATAAAATACATTTTAGGGCGGTATACTGCATAAAAACCAACACTTAATCTGAATCCAAAAAACAACAGTCCTCTTCATAATTTGCAGGTAGTTGGACCCAGTGGCGTAATTAGGAATTTGTCTTAGGGGGGGATAGACATTTTTGTACACACAAAAATACAAACTACTTAATTTTCAAGTACATTTATTTTGTTTGTAATATAATATAATATAATGTACATAGCTCTTTTTTTGTAATAAACATAACAGTATGTAACTAACAATAATGTACATAACTCATTGATAGTATCTTGTGCGAGATCAATGGCTTCTTTTAAGTCAATTTTGGTTTTTTGTAATTATTTACATAACGGTAAGCCAAATGAAAACATTAGCTGAAAAATACATCAGATAATTGCAATAGACTTAAGATACCTTCTTTTTAATTAAAAATTTTGTTTTTACCTGAACAATATTAACTGAAATTAGGAATTCAGAGTCCATTGATTTTAGAATTATTGATGCATCCGTAGCAGACGAATCCTTCCAATCTGATATTCATTCTAAAGCTTCTACTACAAACTTAAAAAGCTCAATGAAATCATGAATCACATCGTATCTTTGCACCCATCGAGTTGCAAATAGCCTTTTTAATGTTTTTATTTTTTGATCAACATTACTGTTTTCGATAGTAGATAATAACACATGATTTCGTTTGGGAGTATTGAAAAAATTGTATAATTTTTCAACAATACCTAAACAATTTCGTATTGCTTTTATATTGCTTGTTTTACAAAATAAACCAAATTACCAAAAATTGGAGTGATGAAACAACATATAAAACGATAAAGATACTTACCTCATTACAATCTTCTTTATTTTCAATAGAACGATTTTTTTTGAAAAATATAAAAAAAGTGTATTTCTAGTATTTTTACATTTTTTTCTTTTTCCTTCCATTTTTAGACTTATAAAAAAAATTGTCTTCTCTATGACACAACTAAATAATAAAATAACTTAAGTCTAAACTCGTGTACCGAGTTGACTTACTATGATTCACGTATCACAATTCACAACTATATTTTAATACACTATACAGTATACATAATATAGTGAAAACTGTTGTCAATTATTATCCAGTTGCTCACACTGCTGATTGTAATTTGTTACCACTGACCACATGCTTAATCTTAATGCCCACATACCGTTTATCGAATGAGACAAAAAGTTGTTAAGAAAATTCCGATAACGTGTATAAATCCATCAGTTATTTTCAGAGCATTTACACAAGTATAATATTGTTTGATTATTGACGTACATTATACGACGACATTGTTGATGTGCATCGTCGCTCCGCAATAAAAAAAACTCAATCGACTGCTATTATTTTAGTTATATTTATAAACTATATAGGTACATAGGAGATTCGGGGTTTTACTATAATAATGTTAAATAAGTACATAAATATTTTGTTGAGCCTATGGCCAGTAAAAAAAAAAGGTCATGGGGGGGATACGACACCCTAATCCCCCCCCGTAACTACGCCACTGGTTGGACCTTATATACTCATAGTTGACCTTCGGTAAGGTTATATAATGCAGGCTATAAAATAACGAGATAACGACAGTGGTTTTGTCGTATCAGAATCATTAAGTGTCTTAATAAGTACACGGATAGGTTTTTTTCCCACTAAATCGATTGTCTACTATAATCAGCTGCACGATTTAGTCGTCTGTGATATCGTGTAATAAACACAATATTATGATACCGATCATTGGGCCCTAACCTAATCTAACACGGATAGACGTTACCAACTGATAAATTTTGGTGTCTGTTCGTTTCTCACATCTGGTACACCGGGTTTTGAGTAAAAAAAAAAAAAAAATTGAATTTTTGTAAACTTTAAGTCAAAAGTGGTACTTGAGCACAAAACTTAATAGTATCATTCTGCATAGATATACATAAAAAATTTTTAATGATTTGATCAATTTTGATTAAAGATTTTAGGTGTTTTTGTTAAAATATACGCAATCTGCGAAAACACAGTTTTCCGGCAATTAAAAAAAAACTGTATTGGCGAATTTTTCACCCGTTTGTTATGGATACATATGAGTTCCAACTACTGGCAAATTTTTAACCCAAAAGTTTTAAAATTACGGCTAAAAACCCCGAAAAACAAAAAAACTTGTACCCCCCCCCCCTAGGGGGGTGGGAAATGGGTATAGTTTAAATTTGACATAATTGACGTGTGCGGGCATATCAGATAAATATTTCTTATACATTTCAACTCGATCCGACTCTTTTTCTCGAAATTATAGCCAGTAAAAGGTCACTAGGCAAAATTTGTGATTTATAGAGTTGCTATTCGAAGGAATTGGTCTAGTATTATAAACGTTACAGTGTATACAGCGAAAAAAAAAGCCCACATCAGAGTAAAACCTTCTCGCTTTGCATCGAAGCTAAAACCTCCACTGCTCCACATTGTTCAAAAGATATTCTTTTATGTAAATTTCCTGGTATTAACATTGAATCATCTCTTGTATGTAGTACTAATTATGCCACACTTAAAAACTAAAAATTTTTACACATAACTATTGTGAGTAATTTCCACGGCTCACTCGGTTTTTTTTATGATAATAAAAGAATTGAGAACTTCTAGGATATACCGGCCGATTCTTTACACCAGTTTTCTCTTAAAATTGTTAAAATTTAGTTAAGTTTTTAATTTTAAAACAATTTTTTAATATTCAAATTTTTATATTTGCAGTATTTTTTTAGAGCTTTATCGACATTTGAAACTTAAATGGCAACACAAACATTTCATTAACTTTTTAAATTGAGAATAATGTACTACAAATTTAGGATAAGAGTTGATTAATCTTAAAAACTTAAGAACTTTAAAATGATTATTCAAAATTGATTATCAAAGAATGTTTTTAGTAAATTATTCTTAATTTAAAATATTAATTAAACACTTATATAGTTAACTAAATAAATATAAAGTTTTAAAGGTCGATAAAGCTCTAAACAATTTTGAAAAAAAAAAAAGATAAAAATTTAAACATTGTTTAATATTGTGTTAAAAAATGTTTTCAAAAATAAAAACTAAAAAATTACAATTATTTTGAGAGTAAACTAATACAGTGCTCACCCGATAAAATAATAAATACATTTTCCTACAATATGCCTATATAGTTATAAGGAATTAGTGTAAAATAATATTTTATAAAATAAAACACAATTTTTTTCATAAAATGTATGGGTTGGAAATTAGTCTTAGAAGATAAGTCTAACATATACGAATACGGCACTCAAAAAAGAAAAAGTAACACATATGTTATTTAAAAACATATTATATACTTATTTATATGCTGGCAAATACTCTTAATATAGGTACATATGTATTAAAAACGGCTTGTTTATATCGTAACTGTTACTATTTATGTTAATATTACATTTGTATCGCCGCACCATTTCAGTGTAAAACAACATATTTCTCCAAACCGTTTTTGCTAATTTTTCCTGTTTCAAAGGATTTCTAACAGTTAATACAATATGTATAAACAGTATTCTACGGTTTTTGTGTTAATGATCGTTGTGTTGATTGGAACAGTGAGCCAGTCAGGACTAAATAAAGTCATTTGGAATTTGACGATGGACAGCCGCCATTTGCACTGCAGTGTAGGTATAATTTCCTACCCGGGTTTTGGCATCGTGTTGCCCAAAGTCAAAAACCTTGACAGAACTTCACTTATTGAATTTGGAAAACCAAATTTGCCGATCCTGCAGGTCGACACACAGGTAATAAACTTTACATAAAAATTTAAATATTTTGCGCTTAAAAGTTTCTCCGAAATCTATTAAAATATAAAATATCTCTCTCAAAAAGTTATATAAGGAAGAACAAGTCAATTGGAATTTGACGATGGACAGCCGCCATTTGCACTGCAGTGTAGATATAATTTCCTACCCGGGTTTTGGCATGGTGTTGCCCGAAGTCAAAATCCTTGACGGAACTTCACTTATTGAATTTGGAAAACCAAATTTGCCGATCCTGCAGGTCGACACACAGGTAATAACCTTTACATAGAAATTAAAATATTTTGCACCTAAAAGTTTCTCCGAAATCTATTAAAATATAAAATACCTCTCTCAAAAAGTTATATAAGGAAGAACAAGTCAGTTGGAATTTGACGATGGACAGCCGCCATTTGCACTGCAGTGTAGATATGATTTCCTACCCGGGTTTTGGCATGGTATTGCCCGAAGTCAAAAACCTTAACAGAACTTCACTTATTGAATTTGGAAAACCAAATTTGCCGATCCTGCAGGTCGACACACAGGTAATAAACTTTACATAAAAATTTAAATATTTTGCGCTTAAAAGTTTCTCCGAAATCTATTAAAATATAAAATATCTCTCTCAAAAAGTTATATAAGGAAGAACAAGTCAATTGGAATTTGACGATGGACAGCCGCCATTTGCACTGCAGTGTAGGTATAATTTCCTACCCGGGTTTTGGCATCGTGTTGCCCAAAGTCAAAAACCTTGACAGAACTTCACTTATTGAATTTGGAAAACCAAATTTGCCGATCCTGCAGGTCGACACACAGGTAATAAACTTTACATAAAAATTTAAATATTTTGCGCTTAAAAGTTTCTCCGAAATCTATTAAAATATAAAATATCTCTCTCAAAAAGTTATATAAGGAAGAACAAGTCAATTGGAATTTGACGATGGACAGCCGCCATTTGCACTGCAGTGTAGATATAATTTCCTACCCGGGTTTTGGCATGATGTTGCCCGAAG
>NW_026096524.1:0-23916 GCF_023614345.1 Adelges cooleyi
CAATATTGTTCAGAATATTGATATATTCCGAGAAAACGAGTGTCTTACCCAAATAGAATCACCCTGTACATATATTATATTACATATATTTCCAATAGATAGCGATGAACAATATATATATATATATCACATATTAGTAGTATGGTTTTTTATCCGAGAAACCTATAAAATCACGTTATAAGAAATATGTATTGAAAATAAAGTGATTGACGCATATTTACATTGGATTTTTTTGTTCGACAAAAACAGATATTGTTCGACAGTTGTAAAAAAACCATTAAAACGGCCGGTTTAACTATCATTGCAATTGTTATAGTAAGTAATCCTACCAAAACTTCCAAAATTTTAAAACTACACACTTTTAATATATTTTTCTAATTTTCAACGTTTTCCCGCATCTAGAGTTTCTATAACATTTAATTCACTAGTCCCAATTCATTATACATCAAGGCCATAAGTAAGTAATACTATCAAACTTCGTAAGTACGCATTATATAGAGATGGATGAATTTTAAACGCATTTATCTTAGAATAATATACAATATTGTAGTGTAGCATATTTGATAATATTTTGGAATGCTCTATGTAGCATTATATTGGTATTAATACTAATATCCGATTACAAGTGTCATCGTGGTTTTGTCGAAACCTTTGGTGTCGGGTGTCATGGGCCCGTCGGTTGACACGAGCAAATCGCCTAGTTAGTCAGTCGGAATTCAGTAGTACATTATAGCAGAACCTCTCATAAAAATCTACAGTATATTTTAGTTCATAAAACATATTGGTTATTCTTTCTTTTACGAAAACACCTTTTTTTTGTCCGGCCTATCCATTTACATCATCTGGTGGCAGCGGTAACCCATTAGTTAAATTATAACAGTGGGCAAACTTACGGATTCCGGCCTTAAAAAAGGGGTGTCTGTTTGCCATTCAGATAACCAATTTCTTTTTACATAATATAATAGTGCAAAAAGTGGGCATCCGCCTTTTAGTTTTGTGTCGACGTGTAATTGTCACCGCCACCGTTCGATCGTCCCCTCCTTAATTCGATCGTTCAGCCTAACCGCGGCCCCCGCTGACGGAACGCCCTTCCATCGTTTTGCGCCACCGAATATCAAACCGGTACGTTTAGTAAGTGCCGCCGTAACCTAGTTTTGCGCCGCCGTCTTGTTTATTAGTAATATTCCAAATATCAGAGCATCTTTACTTTACACACGAAATCATCTTTAATTTAAACGGCAGTTCAATCAACAAGCAGCGTCTTGAATTCAATTGACAGAGAGTTTCCCATTTCGAAAAAAAATGTTTTTATTTTAGGGGAAAAGAATGCTTAATTTGTAGTACTAACTTGAATAAGATATTTATCAATTATTATTATACACATTAAAATATTTAAGTTTTTATCAACACGTCCCTTAATCGCTGTATACCGTTGTATAGTGGTGTTACATAATAGTTTGTATATATATACAGGGTGGCCCACGAAGATATGACAAATGAAATAACTTTTGTTCTAGTGAATATTTTCAAGTTTTTTTTAAAAAAAATTATTTATACTCATTTATTTTCAAGATTGCCATTTTATTTAGAATAGTTTTTAAAAAAGAATAAGTGAACAAAATTGTATTTTTATTCATACATTAAAAAAATATACATTTGAAATTAATGAAAATTAAAAAATTTCTCTCTGCGTTTATTGTGTCGGCCATTTAAACGTGTTATTAAATCACAATTGTTCATCTTTTCATTTTACCAAAGCTTTTTTTTTCTGATTAAACGGATACCTACAATATAAAAATGATTGATATTGGACTAACCACACTCGTATAGACGTATTTTGCAGGGAGTTTATAGACTTTGAACACAGAATAGATAACATTATTTAAATTCCGACAGTGATAGACAATTTTGCGGTGTTACTTAATTTCGATATATGGTTGGCTTTATTAAAAATTTTTCACGTTGTAATTGTTGTTCAGTGAAGTTTTGTCGGATAACTTTATTAAGTGTAATCGGTGTTTAAAAGACAAAAACTAATAACCTATTTTCCGTATAACATTATCATTTATCAATTATAAAATACAATTTTATATTATTATTTATTTTTATTAGTTTTATTTACAAACTAAGCGAAAATATAATACAAAAATAAATAGTTATGAAATTGTATTTTTTTCAAATGTGTCTTACAATTTATACCTTTTCCGAATTCCGTATAAATCTCAGTTAAAGTTTTTGTCACTGATAATAATTTGATTTTAATTATTAGTGTGTAATTTTCCTAAATTAATAATTTGTGAGAAACCAATTGTACATATAAAACAACTTAATTTTTTTTTTATAAATGAGTATTTATAACAAACTTGTTTTAAGTCTTCCAACTCATTAAAGAGACTTTCATAATAGTCCGTTTCAGACATTGGGTCTGAAGATTTTTCATTTACGCTTATTAAATATTGTTCGTAACGAGACATTAAAAAATAAATAGCAAAAAAAAACAGACTTAGACAATAAGTCAACACTCAACTACTATGTATTTACTTAATTAATAGGTACCAGTTTACCAAAATAAATATTTGGTCATTATCATACATTTTTACCCACCTAATAACGCTATCATCATTAAGTAATTGATCCAAGAAGTGTTCTATACCAATTTAGTATCATGTTTTTCATAATAGCAAATACACAAATTTATCCTAAATGCCTACCTCAGTGGTAAAAAAAAAAGAAAAAGAAATAAAAAATACATAAGTGTCAAGTACTTGTTTTTAGTTTTTTTATTTAACATGCTAAAAAATTAATACTTCACAGAACAAAAAATATTAAATCTTTTTAAATTATACAATATTTAATATTTAAAAAATTAAAATCTGGTCGCTTTTAACTCTTTAATTAGTCAACACCGATGTCGAACTAATTTCAATGACATGCATATGACAAAATGTCCATAATGCAAAATCCGGGTAATATCAAAGCAAGCATGGAAACTAATTCTAAACCGATATAAACTAATTTTAACAGAAAAATAGCAACTAAATATTATAAATAAAAACATTTCTTTTTAATTGATCAAGGGAATACGATAAGTTTTTTCTATCTTTTCTTTGTTTAATCAAATTAAGGATAGATTTTACTATTTTTATATTATCATCACTAGTTACAGAGCTTGTTACACGTTAAGCACATTAAAAGGTACATATTGACTTATTATTTTAACCAATAGTTACTGTAAAGTAACTTGTTCAATACCCAAATATTAATAACAGTATAAAAATTAACTAAAATTTCAGCTCAATAAATAAGTAATTAATCATACTATTACATTCTTTTTGAGATTGGTAATGTTAAATAATGAAGTATGCTAAAGTAAGAACTTGATTTTTTAAAACAAATTATTGTAACAAATGTACATCTAGAATTGTAACACACGACCAATTATACCAACTCTTTGTAATATCCACTATATAACCATGAAATCCGCTATGTTGAATCGTTTGTCCAAAACTAACACTTGGTTACTTTTGGCCAAAAATGAAAGCGTAACCATAAAATGTAATAACGGTGAACCCCGTATAATAAGATTAGATGGTACACGACAGGTAACACTTACCAAACATGTAATTTGTATGCAAATCAAATCACTCTCATACCTTCTCAAACCATTTTATTCTCACCTTAACAATTGTAATTTTCTCTACTCACTCTATGTTTTACTTTATACTGTTTTGCCAAGTGCAAAAAGCGTAAACCTGTTGTGTACCAACCCCGAGACGTAGTCGCGGAATCGTCAATTTAGTTAGAAATTAATATACCTAAACATATATTTAATTATGTACCCCTTAGGTTTAATCATAGTAAGTAATATAATTAGATATAAGATAATAAGCACGGAATAGCGGTATTGTAACCCGTGCCCCCATAAGTTAAGAAAATTATAATTATTTATTGGACTGTCCAATCTTTTGCGGGGAGGGATGTAGTGTAGCATATTTTATAATAGTTTGGAATGCTCTATGTAGCATTAATTTTAATATGCGATTGCAAGTCTCGTCGTGGTTATGTCGAAACCTTTGGTGTCGGGTGTCCTGGGCCCGTCGGTTGACACGAGCAAATCGCCTAGTTAGTCAGTCGGTATTCAGTAGTACATTATAGCAGAAGCTGTTGTAATTACAGAAACTCTTAAAAGTTAAGTTTTATTTTCAAAGTGTCATCCGTATTCAAGTGTATAAGTTTAATAATAAAAATCTACATTTTATTTTAGTTCAAAAAACATATTGGTTATTCTTTCTTTTTCAAAAACACCTTCTTTTTGTCCGGCTTATCCATTTACATCAATATTATATTTTGTATTCGATATTTTAAAAATATGAGTCCATGCTGTTTCTTTGTACAATATTTTTTAAAATAGATTTTAAAACCAAATGCCTTTTTTAAAAATTATATTCATGCGAAGGAGTGTAGGATTAAAATTGAAATTTGGATTTGAGGATGTTTGTGTATTAGGGCATGCCTGATCTATATTCTAGTACAATTTTGTTTCAGTTCGACACTTTTTCGCTAAGTTATAAAAAGTTGACGTTTGTGGGAGTGAAGAAGTCTACTTTTACGACTTTTAACCTAACAAAGTCACTAAAAATTTCGGATATTTAAGGTTAATCGGGCCGTACTGAAACATGTAGTCGTATTTGCTGCTACAAAAAAAAAACAGATATAGGAACACTAGCTCGGCATCAATACAAAAAAAAGCTTTGCAAATAAATTAGCAACGATAGGCTGCAAAATATGTTTTTAGTTTATTGTATTGCCGAAATATAATGTACTCAAATTTAAAATGTGCAATGATTATGAAAATTTTATTTTTTGATTTTGTAACTTTTTATCTTATATTTTAAGTTCATTAAAAAATACAAAAAACAATGGTAAATTCTGAAAATAAAAGGTATAACCAGAACACTATACCTTATTGGTGGTTAGACATTTTTGAAATACGAATTTTTTTCGAAAAATAAAATTAAAAACAAATAATATATTTTCCTGGAGCGCCTGAGCTTTAAAAAATGCATATATATATTTAATAATGTTTCTAGATAAAAATGAAAATTTCCTGTATTTTATTATCATTTATCTGCGTAAATGTTATGGCTAAAATAAGTATAAGTAAGTATTTTATTTTCGTATTTACCCACACAAGTAAGATGAAATTCTAAAAAAAATAATATTTTACTTTTCTTAACAGCAGAATATATAAATATAGTTGAACTTCTGAGTAAGTAAGATTTTATAATCATACAGACTAACACAGTACATTTAAAAATTTTACTATATTTGTATAAAACTATTTTTTAAAAACATTTACTACAGACTTGCAAATTCAAAAAGCTTCTGAAATTAACGACGATAAAGGAAGTAAGATAATAATAATTAATATACTAATATGTAATTGTTTTGGTATGTTGGCCTACTTATCAAACTATTTGTACATCAAAAATAATATAATATAGTAACAGTGAGCTAAACACTGTAAAAGTTTTTAAGTTTTAAAAATAAACTAACAAATGTTTGTACTCGTATTTACTAGGATTCCCCAAATGCATCTTTACGGTTTTAAAATATGAGTTGGCTTTTATAATACAGCAATTAAGAAAATTGTCTTACAAGAAAGATATCTATACTAGTTTAGAACATTATCTGTGTTTTTAAGTTAAGACTATAAAAATAATGCTAACACCTAACTTCCTAATAAATGGGCGGAGTGGTATCCTCTTAAAGTGGTAGTTTTATATTTTAAATTGGGTCTGTGTTCCATCACCCTTAGGCACGGGCCGCCCTGAAAGTCACTGTATTCTACAATGAGCATACTTTACCCCAGGAATGGACTAATTAGGGAACTGGGGGAGTTGCCTAATGTATGGTGTAATTTTATTTTCTGCTTTTTATACACATTTTGAATTTATTCGGAACTTTTCTTTAGTTTAAACTTTTATTTGTTTGTTCTAGATGGATTGGAGCATGCAATTAAAAACATTGTACATACAAATTGCAATCCAATGAGTAATAATAATTTTATTTTCATAAAAACAAATCTTGCTAATATAATAATTGTATACGAATAACATTAAAAAAGAATTTTAAACCCTTCTACTGCCGTTGTGTTTGTCAAAAACGCAACTCAGTTTTTCGAACTGCAACACGTCCCAACCATCACTTTAATAATGGTAACCTGTTTCGGACTTCTTTAATTGATTAGTGCGTAAAAGTACGTCCACGACAGTGAAAGGGTTAGGGAAAATGATTAGATTACATATATTTTATTTTATCTTATTCTACTCCCCAATACGATTTAATACAGCTATTGTATTTTCATTAGATTTCTAACTTGAACTAAGCATTTTGTTCTAAATTACTTATACACATATTATTTTTTTTTTAACTTTGCTTTAGTTTAGTTTATGATAGAATAAAAAATTAAATTCAATACCATTTTTGTATTGTTAATTTCAGGATTTTTGTTTGACATGTTCACTGTACCGGGTAATATGTTTATTAGAATTTTATGGAAATATTTCCACACAATCGTATAATAATCATTAAGTATACAAGGTTTTTGCTTTAATTTCAGAACTTGCACTAACTGGCAACTTTGAATTTCTACAAGGTAATCAATTACCACTTTTATACATTATAAATTTATAATTTATAATGCATTGTATAGAACTATTTGTACAACATTGGTTTCTATTACAAGTTTTCATTTTTTTCAAATTTAGGTTCAATAAATACACAAACACATACTCTGCAACAGAAATTATTTAAATTTTTAGGTAAATATAAAACGTTCAATTTTTTAGAAAACAATTTTTAAAGGCCAATAAGCATCATGAAATGTGATTGCGGCAAAAAAAATTCAGTGAGCAGAAAGTATTTATTTAAACGTTGCTAGAGAATAATTTAATGTTAATAATCTATTTTGCATTGAATAATTGGTAAAATAAATACCGTTTATTCGTTTCAAAACGAATGTTATGGATAAATATAACGACCTGGTTTGATCAACTGTATAATGATGTTATATTTTTGTTACAGGTATTCCTATAATCTACCCAAACCAAAGTAAATACAAATTTAATCGTTCATTAAAAAAAAAGTTATAGTTTGATTGAACGATATAACTTTCTTTATTTGATTTTATTTACATTATATTTTTATTAAACTAAAATTTAGTTGAGGATACATAATATATAACATCAGGGCGTACAATTTCAAAATAAAAACATAAATACGAATATATTAATAATTTTTGTATTATTAATACGGTAATATATTAATTTATGCAGGTTATGAAATTATAGGAAAGACCACACGTAGAAAAACAAGAACTTATCTTACTGGAAAAGCTTTAGACAATTTACTTGACCAAATATATGGTAAGTATTTAAGTATAGAGTTTGAGTGGTATTGTTTTTCTGATAACATGTATTCTTACAGGTGTTTCATAATTGATAACACAATCAATATTTTTTTAACTAAATGATAAAATTATGGCTTTTCTCTTTGGAGACTCATTAATTTTTGTTATTTTTCAATATTTAAACTATTTTCTAGAGCGTGGGGGGGTCGGCTTTATGTTAATACTCAAATATTTGACATTGATTAGCTGCCACTGTCATGGGTAAATAAAATAAACCAGGTTGATTAACCATAAACAATTTTTATATTATTTTTACAGATATTCCTCCACTTGATGATGAAAACCAAAGTAATTACAAAGCAATCTCTTTCTGTTATATATCCGATTGTCATTTGAAATCAGGGGTTCGGAACTAATTCCGGAACGTGTTCGTTCATAACTCCCTGTTGTAATCGTTCCGGAACTTGTTCCTTTGATATTTGTTCCGGAACAAATAAAATGTAATTGTACCTTGTCATTATTAATAATTTATTAATGGAGCAAAATGTATTTGTTCTACGTATTATGTTGTTTCATTCGAGTTTATTGAAGGTGCACATTTTTTTTGTTACTTCAGCCTTTGTGTGTGGTATTTTAGAAACAATAGACACATTTATGTAAGTTAAATGTTAATTCATTTACCAACATATTATAGTTAATGCATTTGATATAACAATTAATGTTATTTTCATTGTACATAAATGTATATAGTACCGGGTGATTGGTTAACTATGGACCACTCAATATCTTAGAAGATATTAGACTTTTTTAATTTTTTTTTTTGTACTATTATAGTTATTAGGTGGGACAAATTTAATGTATTTTTCAAAATTTTAACACCATCCCTTATGCGTTAAAACCATATCAACTTTGGATTTTTAAATGGTAACCCCCAATTTTTTTTTGATGATCGTGTTTATTTTTTTTAAATTTAATTTTAGGCGTAAAAACTAGGTAAATCGATTGAGTAGTTAACGAGCTACACAGTTTTAAAATTAAAGGGAGTGTAAAAAATAAGTTAAATATCTTGGAGACGCTAACATATTAAGGTGACACTTGACTGCTCTCTGTTATTATTTATTGACAATTAACTTTGACAATAGCTATAGTAGCGTTTAAAAATCATAACCGTACCAAACACTATTTACTTTAGGTAAATAATTCACCGATAGTAAATAATAATGATAACCGCTATATCGACTGACAAATAATATACCACCACTACACACTTTTACATTTATTTGTAAAATAGTAGGTATGTTTAATTTGTTATCAATACCTTGTGTATATTTTTCCAGCATTTAGCAATTATATGTTTTGGTTAATTTGACACATTTTGTTTATTCATGCGATTTGTACGTCTTAATTTCATAGTATATTATAATAATATAGTATCATAACTTACTAGATCTATGAACTTGTCAACATTTATTGTGTTTTAAATAATAACATTGATATTAAATATCCATAATCAATGTGAATACCAAGATGGAGTTTTGCTCAAGTGACAAGTCTATAAAACCTATAACCTTACTTATAAAATGTATGCACATCAAATATCAAAATTAAAGGTACTTATAATAATAATATGTTATTTAAAATAAATAGAGTAATTTGAATTATGCTTGATGATATTTTAATTAAAACTTTTATTTTTACAGTATTATGTCTTTGTTCTGAGAAACTTATAAATGTGTAGTTTTGTGTTTTAACATATTGGTATCTGAATTCAAAGAAAAAGTATAAAATTCTTTATGAAAAAATTGAATCCTCAATCATCGTTTACTGAATCAATAATAGGTAAGATAATGTATTTATTGATATAGGTGTATTGTATAAGTACATTTTTTTATTAGAAAAATATAATTAATCGTTTTTAATTATTCATGAACATATAAAATGTTTTTACATAATAAGTTTTTTTGGATTACTTATGTTTATCATACTTAATATGTTTAATTAAAATGTGTTACTTAAAAATTAACGTTTAACTTAAAAATTATCATACTTGTATAATTATAAAAAATATATGTGTATACTGATATTTGTTGCTTAACCATATAATTATTTAAGTATCTAAGGAACTTATTTAATTTTTTTAATTATATGTTTCAGTATGTTCAATATTAATATGGACTATCTCAACTTAAATTGATATTTGTTATTGTCTACAACTACACTACTACCAACGTCAAATTTGGTGTATTATATTATTGTAGTCAATCAGTCTAATCTAATTCCATCAATACATTGTCAAATGTTGTGGTATTCAATTTTCAGGAAATTTATAGGTGTTTTATTTTAAGGTAAAATATATAAGATCATCAGTTTGCAATAATTTAGTTAATTTTTATGAATTCATCTCTAACAATTTATTTTTATTATTATTATTTTTTAGTTACTGTGGCACACTATTGCAGATAACGGTTTTCCATTAAGTCAGTAAGAAGAATAAGATGGATTCACAAGTTCAAATCAAATATTAGACAACTATATATATTTAGTTATTCAGCTAAAAATGTAATTCAATAAAATAATTTAAAAGTACTTTATCATTTTAAAAGTGACATAAAGTTTTTAAACACACATATACTTAACATATCTATAATTATTATACATTATTTATTAATTATTAATGATGAATTCTTTATTTAATATTAATTTAATCTAAAATGCTGCTGAGAATGTTAATATTTCTAAAATATGTTATTGTCTTAATCCAAATCTTGAAATTATTTTCATGATGGCATAGTTTTGGCATTAGCTATTACAGAATTTATTGACAACTTTCTAGTGGTTTACGATTAAGTTTTTATAAGTAATAAAGTAAATAAAATTATAAAACACAAAATAGAAAAAAAAAAATGTTAACTGTGTAAAAAAGTAAATTGAATGAATATACTTATAAATATTTTTTAACTTAAATATGTAAATGGAGATGGATTTCTTCTAGTGGGAAATTATCAAACAAACTTTACCGTCCAAGGTAACTTCCTATAAATACATCACTATATACAGCAATATGTTGTACCTCTATTATTTACAAGTTAATTATAGATATGTTAATTTTATTTAGTCTTAGTTTTACAATATGATTTAGCAAATAAAAATGTTTATTCGTATCTTATAAGTGTATTATTTATCTTGTTACTTGTTTTTTTATTTTACTATTATCATAATAAACATAACATAATATAGTATTTAAATGTTTGTTAGTAATATTATTATTGAATTTTAAGCTTATGACTGTTAAAAAAGCCATACAAAAACAAAAAAAATTGTACTTTTTCATTGTCACTCTAAATTTTTGTTTATACCTCGTACAACGAAAAAAACAATAATTTATTAAATAAAAAACATACTTTTACTGTTCATATTATGAACACATTAAAATAAGTAAGAATAGTCAATACTATGAAATATATACAGTATAATATACTAGTATAGTATAGTAGTGTAATATAATAAAGAGTTAATAAATGAATACAGCTTTTAATAATTAAAAATACTGAACTAGAAATAGTTAAAATTGACGCGTTACAACTTTAAATTATAAAAATGAAAATTTATTTTAGTGCACAAGTATTGGATGAACGTATTTCTTATGGAATCCTTTGTTATCTAAACATTTTAAGAAACACGCTAGATGCCTTATAAAGATGTTGTTTGACATCTTAAGTACCTATCATAACCAGTTCAGACAAATGCTAAAATAGTTTCTGTACATATTAAGTTTAGTTTTGGTTTATTTCTGTATATATTCTGTACATATTATCTTTTAACTGTATGTAATACAACATTATACTAAAAAAACAAAAAATAGAATGTTATTTATTAAAGTTTTTTTAAAAATATTTTCACTAACAGAATTAATAATTTGACTAGATAAGACACCAGTACAAGTAACACTTATTAAGACCAAGACGCTAAATATTTAAAGTAAAAACTAAGACGCTAAATAACCATAATAATTGAAAAATTAGAATAATGAACTTTTTTATTAGTTTTCAAGTAGTCGTATTTTTATAATAATTTGTTCTGTTTTGATATTAATCTACACTAGTAACGAATCGTTTTGGTAGAACCACGGTATATACTCTATATAAGACCGTGATTAGACCACGGTAACCTATGGTTGAAATTGAAAAAAAAAAATATTTACTAGGGCTCATAATATTGTTTGTTAACAGCAGCTAATGCCTAATATTCAATACGTACAGCTACACCGCACCGCTAGGAACACTACAGAAAAAACAGATAAGAAGACATTACCCATATAATATTGTTATAGATTTATTATTAGTTCGTTTTCATTGTGACCGACGACCGTCAACTATTAACTTTAATCTACAACCGTATCGTTAATCAATCTTATTTTGTGAAACGTAAGATCCGGCGATAAACGATTTTTTTCTTTAGCTGTAAAACTTATAAAAGCATCTCATATAGGCCAATATTATAATATTGTAGTACTAAGCTATAACTT
The DNA here is from genome assembly GCF_023614345.1 of Adelges cooleyi. Lineage (NCBI taxonomy): Eukaryota > Metazoa > Arthropoda > Insecta > Hemiptera > Adelgidae > Adelges > Adelges cooleyi. The sequence goes on from NW_026096524.1 coordinate 11,937, forward strand.
TAAAAGTACTTGTCTGATTTAGCTAGTTTTTACGCCTAAAATTAAATTAAAAAAAAATAAACACGATCACCAAAAAAAAATTGGGGGTTACCATTTAAAAATCTAAAGTTGATATGGTTTTAACGCATAAGGGATGGTGTTAAAATTTTGAAAAATACATTAAATTTGTCCCACCTAATAACTATAATAGTACAAAAAAAAAATAATTAAAAAAGTCTAATATCTTCTAAGATATTGAGTGGTCCATAGTTAACCAATCACCCGGTATATACATGGTGAAAGTTAATAGAGTTATTATAATACATTTATACATACTAAGAAAAATGTATCCAACTAATCCATCAAAACCATCAGTCCTTTAATCATAAATTAAACTTGCAAAGTTAAAAAACACTTAACTTATATTAATTTAATACTTTTTTAGATATATACGGGCTATAATATATGGGTAATTTACAGTATAATTTTTTTACATGATATATACAGGGTGATTATTTTATCATGGACCACTCAATATCTCATAGGGTTTAATAAGAAGTTAACTTTTTTTTCATATTGTTGTTATATAATGTGATCTCAATTTTTCACAATTTTTTTGTTTTTACTAAACTCGAACGAAACAACATAATACGTAGAACAAATACATGTTGCTCCATTAATAAATTATTAATAATGACAAGGTACAATTACATTTTATTTGTTCCGGAACAAATATCAAAGGAACGAGTTCCAGGTATCAGTTCCGGCACGAATATTTTAAGGAACGAGTTCCGGGTATTTGTTTCGGAACATAAAAGAGAAATGAGTCAAATAGGAACGAATTCCGAACCCCTGTTTGAAATAATACTTACAACGTTTTTCGTTAGAATTGAATATTACTTTTAGCTTATTTGAAAGATATATATTTAGTTTTATATATATTCATTTGTCCACACAGTAATTATAATAAAATAAAATTTTAGTTTGGGAGACTTAAAACATATTACTAATATTATATTTACATTAAAATGTTGAACAGCGTGAATCAATTTTTAACAATACAATTAAGCTAACGAAGCGGTTTCTGATTTTTTTACATAAATAATTTTTTTAGTATTACCTTATCTGTGAACTGTTGCCTTTAACATACTAAACTTAATGTTTTTCTTGACTGGACTTACCTTCTTGGTCTGCCATTTTATGTTAAAAAATGTCATATTGTGATATTTTCCAACAAACCGCATAATTCTTTCACGATTACTTTTTTTGTTGTATTCTAAAGTTTAAAGATCACTTAATGGCGGTAGCTAACATAGCCTTAAAGCCATATTTTTTTTGTAACACCAGATTTTGCGTTAATTAATTGGTTGAAATAATGGTATTTTTCGAGTGACTGTTATAGATAAAAGTTACAACCAGTGTTGATTTACTATATAATTGTTTTATATTTTTGTTACAGCTGTTACTGTACATGATGATAAATACAAAATAATTTACAAAGCTACTCGTTAGTATTAAATAGAGCTTACGGCTTGTTTGAAAGATAAAATTTGCTTTATATATTCTTTTATTCACACAATAATTACAATTAAGCAAACTTTTAGTTGAGGAGACTTCTTTTAAGGGTTCTAGGATATGGAGTAGTCTTTTAGCAATCTTACCAAACAATGGTTCAGATAACAATTTAGCAAATACAGAATACATTTTTAGCCTATGTCGTCTTTTTACTAAAAATACAGCAGCCTCTTCACGACTACATCGCTGTCCACACTTTCTGTAACCTAATCATGGATGATCTTCGGACTAACAAATCGAACTCCATTTTATTTTTGCACCCCTTCTAGACTCCACCAACGCTGCTAATATTCTTTTTATCATATCTTTTTACGTTTCTTCCCACTGTTTTTGTACTAATTAAGACGTTAAGCTAGAAAATTAAAAAATATGCGAATATATTAATAAATATTATATTTTCAACCCAGTTTTTCAAGTTTATGTATATTTATGCAGGTAGAGCAATTAATAAATTGAACGAACTTGGAAAGTCGAGAAGAGTTCTTACTGGAAAAGCTATACGAAATGTACTTACCCAAGCATTAGGTGAATATAAATCGACATTTTTAATAATATCTATTTCTTCAGCGTGATTTAATATGAATAACACAACCAATTTTTCTTAACTACTAAAAATGTGAGGTTTTGTTGTTGGAGATATTTTAATTTTTGTTATTTTTCAATATTACACATTTTTTAAACACAACTTTAGTGCGTAAGGGGGTTTTTGGATTTATGTTTTTACTATAATATTTGTTATTGCTCAATTTATTTTTAAATAACTACAAATTTGTAATTTTTATGTGTTGAACCACTTTAATTATTGTTATTTTGCAATATTTCTCACAACATATTAATTTTTTCATAATTTGTTCTGGAGCTCTAGCCTCTAGCAACAAGAACACTTTGTTGAAAATTTTGATAGGCTTTAATAGTTTTGAAAATAGTTTTGGATAATTACTTTAAAAGTATTTTTAATGAAGTTCCGAATTTAGGATGAGAATTCAAATGCCGTAGATAAATGCATGCAGATGATAATAACTATACTTCATCCTTCCTCTTTTTCTGTTAATAACTTTAAAAATAACTATCCACAAATGGTTATCGTCCAGTCAATCATGAATGATTGACTGGACTATCAATGTATCTATACTGTATAGTATGGATATCGAACCATCATGCTTGATAGTGATGCATTGTATAAGTTGTTTTATTTACGTTTAGTAAATTTGTCTTGCACAATAAAGTGAAATAGTTACTAGTAAGCTGAATTTGGCAATTTTTAACTACTATTTTCTTAATTTTTAGCTGAACTGATTTCGTATGACAAGATGCATTCTGTTTATAAATTTTGTATGTTGATATCATTGTGGATTAGTTCAAAAACGGCTTCAATACTGTTAGTTTCTGTAGGTCATGAAGAGAATGATAATGATACTTGTGTAGTACATGATGAGGACGGGAATGCTGTAAAATACAGATCATTTAAGGGTATATATTGGCAAGTAAATGTCAATAAAACGGATACTAAAATAAAAGAATTAAATGTACAGCTACTCGACGATTCCAGTATCCCACGATTTGAGATACGTAAACCATCAACATTTTAGACTAGTATCACATGTATGTTTCTATAATATTAAAAATAATTTTTACATATTGTACTAACATCCAAATTGTTATATTATGTTATGGTTTTTCTAAAATAAACTGTGTTTGCTCACAGTTATAAACTCATATTTTGTTGCTTAAGAGCTATTATTATTATTGTTGCATACCTATGATTTATTTTTACCGGGAGAAAGTTTTTAGGTCTGAATTGGTAACCTATGAGAAGGAAAACGGTAGGCTCTCGCCAGACTATTTATTGCCCAAAGAGAGATAATTTATAATATTTACAGTTCAATATTCAATTTTATAAGAACGAAGAATGTTTTTAGGCTTTTCCCTAATAAACAAAAGATTTGCGTGTATAAGATAGACGTAGAAGCAGACAAGAGCCAAGTAATGACAAAAGCTAGAATGACAGTAGAGCAGTCATCCAGAGAGTAGAGAAGAGATATCAAACCTGTAAGAGTAAGAGTGTAAGAATTTTCTCTGAACTCTTTCGATCATGGCGCTGGCATTAGCGGTAGCTTGGTCCTAGCACACTGGCATACTCAAAGATCAGACGGACAAGAGAACAATAAGGGAGTTTAAAGGATAGAAAAATATTAAAGATTTGAGTGGAATGACTAAAAAACTCAAGAAGCTTTACTCTTTAGTGCCTTGCATAATTTTTTTTGGATATGAGCCACTGGGGAAATATTTCAAAAAAAGGATGAAACCTAAATCACGGACGGTCTCATATTACAAAGTTTAACCGTTTTAATTTCCATTTACTATGACTTTGCAAAGGTAACATATTACAAAATTAAAAAAAATATGTTCCATTTTGGACAAACGAAGAACAAACTTGTTTTACGTATAGTAATAATAATAATAATAATAATAATAATAATAATAATAATAATAATAATAATAAATATATTTATATTTTCCAAGAAAATGAGTGTCTTACACCTGTAATAAATATTATAGTATAGCATATAAACACTCCAAAAAGCGGAGACTACTGTGCTAAATGTTGTTGACCTAATTCAAGTGGAATATGTATGTATTTTGATTTGAATTGTAAATTAACATTGTAGTGTAGCACAGTTGTATTATTTACTGCACATTAGTTGTATACATATATTATAATATATACGATTTTTATAAAAACTTTATACTCTGTTTCGGAATTAAATAAATATGTTAGTCTTAACGAAAAATTACCATACTGCTTATGTTAATAAATTCGCCAAAACCAAACTGTAAAACATATTTACATTGTATTGTATCGGTCAATATAACAGATTTCATTCAACAAGTCGTAAGACAACCATTGACACACTTGGTTTAACTATTGCAATTGTTTAAAATAAGTAAAACTACGAAATCTTCAAAAATAGTAAAACTGTACTCTTTCAATATGTTTTTCTGATTTTCAACTTTTTTTCGCATCTAGACGTTCGATAACATTTATTCTACTTATCCTAATTTATTATACATCAAAACCATAAGTTTTTATAGTAATTGAATTTATTCGACAATATTTTGCTAAGTAATAGAAAGTTAACGTTGAAAGTTAAAAACTCGACAATTTTTTTTTTAGGATTTTTCTCAGTTGTGAGGGGGGGGGGAAGAAGTCGACGTTCCCTAATTTAATAAATTGAATATAACAAAAAAATAATAGCGACGCGTCACAACGACATGTCCCAAGTTAACTAAACACCATTTTGTACTGAATAATCTTTCAAAGATGAAAGTTAAATATGCAGTCCAGGTAGGATTTATAAATTTGTATAGTATATTAGTATTATAAGTATCTATAGTTGTTATGTATAATAGTTTACATTCAATAAAATACAAATAGTTTCCAATTTTTAATGGCAAATTTGTTTTATGGTTGAATAATTTTAAATAGGTTTTTAGTAAATCCATGGCGGTAGGTATAAATGTATACAAAAATAAAAACTATGATGGTTTTAAAGATTCTGAAGAAACCGTTAAATTTACCACCACAATTAACGATATGTTTGATGCATTGAATAGATGACATAAAGCTGAAGAGATCAGAAAAAATAGTCACGATTATAGGTTTTTGTTTATTGCTTGTGTTTATCTATTGCATGTGTGTTGTCTATGTTTGTAGTATATTAATATTGTATAGATTTTTTATTTAAAAATGAAGTCCAACTTTGTATATTACTAATTAACCATCTAAAAAACTGTTGTAAATTGTATATAGAGGCTAGAGCATGATAAAAATAAATCGATGTTTAATTTTAGACATTAAAAAATGCTGTGGATTGGTTAGATAACTGGAAATTACATTTAGAAAAATGATTTATCAGTGCAAATGATTTTTATAACAATATCTACGAGGAACTTAGGATCTCCTTAAAATCTACGATACATTTAGTGGAATATCTTTTATAAGAATGTGGTTTTAACTATGTTTTGACTGCAAAATTCAATTAAGATACATTCGAAGTAATTCAATTTATAGTTCAAAATGTATATAACATTGCAATATGTATATTCATTGTTATTATACAACTTATTAATCTCAAGTGAACAAATTATGAATACTTACAATATTATATTTAAGAAATTCTTCGGCATTATAAGACAGGTAGCAGGTCCAAATGACCATCCTACAGCACCAACATTTCTCCAACTGTACCGCACGCTGTCTGTTTATTCTGTTATCAAACCTCCTAAAACAGGAAATTGTACTATAATTGAAGGTTAAAATATCAATTTAAAATTAATTTTATAATATCTTTTCAAATTTATATTATATAAACTACTTAATATGTTACAAATTGGTCGTTCATATTTTAAATAGATGCAATTCCAGTAATGTCGGTTAAAGATCTAAATGAAATAATAAATGATCCTGCAAATACTTCAGAAAAAACAAATAAAATTAATCATCTAAAGGAAAAAACAAACAAAATGATTGAAGAAGATTGTTGGGATCTAGATGATGTGTTATCTGAGCATGATTACTCAGACTCAACTGTTTTTGAATGGGTTGTTTATTTTTTGGTAGGGTAATATAATATACTACTATTTACTTATTTTTGGTTTCAAAGTCTTGACGTCGGCAGCACGCACTCTCAGAGACTGTAGACGACTTGGCGTAATTGACAAACATTTACACATATATATATTTTTTTTTAATGCATATGGCTTCGGCGAAAAATATTAAGTAGTACGAATTACAATTACAATTACAATAACAATATATGAATATAAATTAATTAAAAGATATAAATATAAATTTAATATTAACTAAGTAACAGTAAAAAATTAGAAGAAAAATAAGTAGCGTACAATATCTTGAGGTGAAAACAGGAGTAAACAGTACGATGTTGTGGGTAGAAATAGAGGACTATAGAGGCACATCCAGTCCACTGCCTCGGAATCGCACCCATAAATGCTTTCAATCCCACCTTCAAATTTTGTTTGAGGGTATTCCTGCACGATGTGCTTCACTGTTTGTTCCGCACCGCATGTGCAAGCAGGTGATTCTGTGAAACCGCATTTGTATAAAAGGTAATTACATCTTCCCTGGTCAGAACGGATCCTGTTTGGTGTTGACCAGATTGGACGAGGCAGCTCAGAACCAGGCGGTTTTATGTTTGGGTCGTCAACCAGGAAGCTGTTTTTAACGCCGGATTCTTTCCATTGTTTTTTCCATAACTCTTGTGGGGTTTCTTGTCCTATATCCGCGCTCCATATTGGATGCCTTGATTTGAGTCTTTTATCGGGGTGGAGGAAAACATCATTATGAATTGGTAGGTCCGTTTTGTTTTTAATTTGTTCGAGGATAGCTGACGCCGCCTTTTTCCTACGTAGTTCGGGTGGTAGTATATTGGAGAGAAATGGTAGCCATTGCGTTTGTGTGCTTTTGACCGTCCCGGATATAGTTCGCATGGCTTGGTTTAATTGTACGTCGACCTTGTTACAGTGAGCGCTTTTCATTCAAACTGGAGAGTAATACTCTGCAACACTGTACACTAATGCTAGCGTTGAGGTTCTTAAAACATTTGCGTTGCAGCCCCAGCTCGTCCCAGCTAGCTTAGCGATAATTTTGTTTCTGGTCTTTAACTTATTCTTCGTGGCATCGATATGTTGTCTGTAAGCGAGGGATCTATCTAATTCAACACCCAGATAACGTGGGCAGTCGTCATTTACTATATCGGTGTTGTTTACAGTTAGTTGGAGCCATCTTCTTGCCTCCTGATTCTTAAAGTGAAAGGCTATAGACACTCTCATTCAATTTGTTTATCGTTAAATAAATAATGCATATAAGAAGTATACTTCTTAAGTATTTGAATTCTACCGCGTTAGTTGATAAGGTAGAGTACTGATAAAACAACATGTGATAGGAGAAGGTGACTAAGCTGATTATAAAGTAACTATTTGGTTTAGAGCAATATTAAAAGTTAAAATAATTTGTTTAAATTAATTTGTAATCTGTGAGAGACAAGATTGTGATCAATAAACATTGAATGTTGTTTCTCATTTTTACAGGTTTGTAAATTATCTTATAAATAAGTTGTAAATAGCCTTATAATAATATATTAAACTCATTTTTACAGAGAAACGTTTCAGTTTGTTGTTATATTAATCTTGCCCCAGATTAACAATAAATAAATTACATATTATAAAACAACATTATCGTTTAAAGAGAAAAGAAACAATGGACAAATTGAAATTTGAATTTAAAATGAGAGGTAGCGCAGATGGAAAATCAAATATACTTTGCATAACCTCAACTGAAACGCCAGATGAGAGAAAGTTTATTTTGCCTAATGAAATACAACCAGCATCATTACATACAGTGATATCAAACCATGAATTATTTTTAAAAGTAAAAAAAAGTATAACAAAAAGAAATCAATTTAGGAAAATCTGGATAACAGTAACTGAACAAATTAAAGAAGTCTACCTAGATGAAGAGGGAAATTTACAATTCGAAGATTATTACTTAGAAGAATCAACGATAGATAGTATAATAGCGAAGGAGTCTGCACAAACAACAACATTAGAAAAATTAATAGAAAAATGTATTTAAATTAATCGAAAGTCAGATGAGAAACCTATTGAAAAAATTGCAAAAGAGTTAACTATAAATAAGTTTAACAATAAAACACAAGATGCTAGTCAATGGTTGAATGAATTTGAAGATGAATGCAACAGATTCAATGTGACACAAGATGAGAAAAAAATTAGATTATTAAAGCTTTTCCTAGACAAATCATGTGCAGATTGGTATGAATGTGTCTTAATAAAACTGGCTATTAACTCACAATGGTTGGACTGGAGAAAAAAATGTTGTGATACTTTTGCTAATAAAGGTTGGAGCCCAATCAGGTACGCAATTAACTTTAAATATCAAACAGGATCATTGATAGAATACGCATTAAGACAAGAAAAGTTAATGTTAGAAACAAACAAAAAACTAGTATACACACCATTGATTGAATTAAAAGTTACAATATGTAAAGAATTTCTTATAAATGGAGTATATGATACAGGATTAAATGTATCACTTATTTATGCAAAAACACATATGCATATGAAGCTAGAATTGATCTGACAATAGACAAATATTGCAGCAAGCGACCATACAAGTGTACAATGGAAGATAAAAAAGAAATAGAGCAACAAATAGCAAAACTATTAAAGAGAAACTTGATAGAAGAATTATATAGGCCCTTTGCAGCACCTGTGACGCTTGCATTTAAAAAAGATGAAAATAAAAGGTCAAGACTGTGTATAGGCTTTAGAGAATTAAACAAAATAATAATACCACAGTCACAACCATTCCCAAGAATTGAAGATTTAGTAACAAAAACTAGAAATTGCCAGTTTTTTTCAAAATTGGATATTAATTCTGCCTTCTGGTCAATTCCACTAAGAATAGAAGACAGAAGTAAAACAGGTTTTATTACACAAGATGGTCATTTCCAATAGACATGTTTGCCTTTTGGAATGAAAACATCATCAGCAATATTTCAAAGAATTCTAAGCAATATAATTAGAAAATATGAATTGGCAAATTTCGCAGTAAACTACATTGATGATGTATTGATATTTTCAAAGACATTTGAAGAATATTTAGAACACCTAAAAAAATTATTGGACGCTATAACAAAAGAAGGTTTCTAGCTGAAGTTATCAAAATGTTTTTTTGCAATAGACACAGTAGATTACTTAGGTCATATAATAGGCTATAATACAGTGAAACCTATGACAGATAATCTAAAATCAATAATGGACTTCCCGACACCAATTACACAAAAAAACATTCGTCAATTTCTAGGTAAAATTAATTTTTATCATGAATATGTGCCGAAGGTTGCAACTATTTTAGAACCACTGCATAGATTGCTTAGAAAGAACCAAAAAATTATATGGTCACAAGAATGCCAAAAGGCCTTCAATTATTTAAAAAATGATCTATGTAAAACACCAATTTTAACTATTTACGATCCTAAATTACCATTTAAAATTTATACTGATGGAAGTATTGTAGGATTGGGAGCAGTATTAAAACAACCTCAATCAGATGGTAACGAAAAACCAGTAGCTTATTTACCAAAAAAATTAACAAGTGCACAAAGTAAAAAGAAAGCGATATACTTAGAAGCATTAGCTATTAAAGAAGCTATTCAATTTTGGCAATACTGGTTGATTGGTAGATCTTTTGAAGTGTATTCCGATCACAAACCTTTGAAGGACTTAAACATAAAAGCTAGACCAGATGAAGAACTGGGTGACTTGACTTATTATATGTCTCAATTCGACTTTAAGGTTATATATAATTCAGGGAAATATAATATAGAAGCGGATTGTTTAAGCAGGAACCCAGTACTGGAAGCCGATGAAAATGAAGAAGATATTCTGAAAACAGTAAATGTAATAAGTCTGGAAAGTATCAAGAAAGACCAAGAAAAAAATAAGGAATTACATAAAGGAAAAATTATATTATCAGAAAAGCTTAGTAAGACACTAATAATAAATGTACATAAAGAGTTCAATCATATTGGAATAACTCAAATGACAAGTATGATAAAAAAATATTACACAGCCAAAAATCTTTTAGAAAACATCAAAGATACAGTACGTGACAAAAAGATAAAGGCACAACATTTAATCAAATAAAATTCTATATTTATCTCATGGAACTAGTTATTATTAATAAAAATACAATTTATAGATTCTATGTACTACCAAACTTCAGGTTATACCCAAATGATAGCAATCCTATCTTATTTTCTTGATCATAAACTAATAAATAAAGATTTATCGATAATTTATTAGGTTTTTGTTGCGACATAAACATAAAGGCAGTCAGTTTTGTTGCGTATTTAGTGATTATATGACCAAATTATCCTTATGTAATACTTCTACTATACTTAATACAACCTAACATTATATACTGTATTAGCATAATTTGTATAGTATTGTTATTAATTGTTAAATAATTTACCATGGTAAGAGCAAAACCATTTTGAACTGAAAACGAGGAAAAATTACGGCATATAAGGAATGCGGACTTTCAAATCGGGAAATATCGCGTAGACTAAAAAGGAGTTCCACGGTTACAGATAATGTTGTAAAACTTGGCCAAAATTACAATTCTAAGAAGTCTACAAGTCGACTGTAAGTATTAACTGATCGTGAGAAAAGAGCAATTTTAAGAGTTGCATCGAATTCTGCTTTGTCTGCACGTGATATTCTCAATCAATGTGGTGTGAAAACTGGTATTCGTAACGTACAAAGACTATTAAAACGCACACCAACACTCATTCGAAAAAAACTATTATGACAACCAACATTAAACGAACGTAATAAAAATGCAAAATTAAACTTTTCAAGAAACAAAATTTATTGGTCAAAAAGATGGAAAAAAGTAATTTTTTCAGATGAAAAAAAATTTAATTTGGATGAACCTGATGGATTTTTGTATTACTATCACGATTTAAGATTTGGATGGACTTGATGGATTTTCGTATGATTATCACGATTTAAAAAAGATGAACGTATAATGTCAAGACGTCAAATGGGAGAAGGATCTGTAATGATTTGGTGTGCAATTGGTTATAAAGGACGAAGTGAAGTTGTTTTTTTAGATGATAGAATAAATGTTTTGAAGTATAGAGATCTCCTTAACACCCAAAAGTCATGTTTTCGGCAAATAGTAGAAAGAAATTCTATATTTCAGCAGGATAATGCGCTAATCCATACTGCTTGAATCATAAAATATGGTTGGAAACAAATTCTACACCAATATTAGATAGGCCCTCGCGATCTCCAGATCTAAATATTATTGAAAATGATTGGGGACTACTCGCCAAAGAAGTTTATAAAGATGCCAAACAATATTCTTCAGTTCGTGAGTTGAAACAATCAATTTTAGATGCTTGGACACTAATTTCCCAAGATGTTATAATAAAGCTTTACGACACAATTCCAAATAGAATTTTTGCCACTATTCGTGCTAATGGAGGTTCCACTAAATATTAATATATTAAAATTATGTATATAAACATTAATAAATATAATAAATTATGTAATATCGAATAGTTTGTTTATATATAGATATTTGCCTTTATAATTTTGTCGCAACAAAAACCTAATAAATTATCGATAAATCTTTATTTATTAGTTTATGATCAAGAAAATAAGATAAGATTGCTATCATTTGGGTATAACCTGAAGTTTGGTAGTACATAGAATCTATAAATTGTATTTTTATTAATAATAACTAGTTCCATGAGATAAATATAGACTTTTATTTGATTAAATGTTGTGCCTTTATCTTTTTGTCGCGCACTGTACA
>NW_026096525.1:0-18691 GCF_023614345.1 Adelges cooleyi
ACTCGTATTATCATCCAATTAGCAGGCATACGTTGTCGGGGAGGAGATTCGAACAGCTTTTGAATAGTTTTACTGTCGAATTTTCAGGAAGAAGTGTAGAAGCTGAAGGTCCAATGAAAAAAATCGAACTTCTTTTCAAAATATTGATCAACAATTTTCAAAATGCCTTTCACCCTGAAATCAGCCTATCTTTAGATGAATCCTTACTATTACATCGTGGTAGATTGGGGTTTAGGCAGTTCATCAAAAGAAAAAAAGCTAAGTACGGAATTAAATTTTTTGAACTGTGTTCTTCAGATGGCTATGTTTTGAATATAGAAATGTATAAAGGAAATAATCAACTTGTCTCGCAAACTTCCAAAATCGATGGCCTAGTATTAAGACTTATGTCTCCTTATTTAATATTATTACAACTAACTATCAGCCAAAAATGATTTTATCAAAAAATAAATACGGACAAGAAAAGCTCAAACCAATTGTAATTGCCAGATACAATGATTTTATGAGTGGAGTACACCGCTGCGACCAAATAATAAGTTATTGTTCATGCCCACGTAAATCAGCGAAATGGTACAAAAAAGTTATATTTCATCTACTAGATGTTGCCAATTGGAATAGTTTTTACATTTACAAGACAAATTTCAAAAAGGCAGATTATCGGTTCAATGATTTTAGAGACTCACTTATAAAGAACTTGATTCGTATTCAAGAGGTTTTAGCAATTGAACTTTTTGACTTGAAAAAAAAGAAACCTAAACTATCAACCGTGCAAAACAATCGTGGAGATCATTACAAAAGAACCTATTCCACTCCCACCGGAATATAACAGAAAAAAATATTTAAAAAACAGTGTCCAGTGCTTCAAAAATAAGATTAGAAAACAAACTCAATACCAATGCAAGATGTGTCGTGTTGCCTTGTGCTCACTTTGCTTCAAAAAATACCACGATCAATTATCGTAAAAATTTTATTATAAATTGTTATATGAAATGTTTTCTTTTATATTTTCAGACAGTTTTCAGTATTTTGTATTTTCAAATATAACAGATAAAACATATACTATTCTATTTGTTTTAAATATAATAAAAATAATCTTATACTGATGTCTTTGGGTAGTTTTAAATTTCATCCACGCAGTAGAAACGGTAAGTAGATTGGTTTGAATGCATAACATTTATAGAATATAACAATACTCATAACTCAAGCAGCAACTCCGAAAGTAGTAGACAATAAATGCAATCAAGAAAATTTATAAAAAAAATTCAAATTGAGCTGGGTTAGGTTATTAAACCTCAGACAAGGCTATTTTAACTGAAATTTTAACGAAAGCTGGAAGCGCACTGAGGTAAAAGATGAGCAAACTAAATACAGACGAGCTGTTTGATAGTCTACGAAAGGGTATATAATAGGGTGAGGTAAAATCGGTTCTTGATAATATTATCTAGTTGGGAGTATTTTAAAAATCGTTCCGGTCACAGGTGACCGGGTCTTGCCTGTTGAGGGTTAATATGATTTGATTTCAATCGCAAGGCTCTTAAACTCTTCATTGAACTAAAATTTAAGATCTAAAAGTCATAAGAAAATCTAACCTCGTTATAAGCGACCGGAACATAATTCTATGGGTTGCTTCTATAATTGTGAACACGCCATTTAGGATCTTCCGTAATTATTGTATCATCTTAAAGCTCCTAATTTAAAAAAAATATATTAAATTGTAATAAAAACTTTTTCGTTTGAAAATTACACTATTTTACATACATAATGAAGCAGCGAACTATTTCTAACGATCAATATTTATATTAAGAACTACCATAGCAACGATAATAATAGGAAATATAGTTTAACAAAGAAATTACAAATTTTACATGGAAACAACTGATTGTGTATTGGGACAATACATTAAAAACAATTTAAAGTCAAGTTTTGAAAATCTCATATTATAGAATAATGGTAGTTGGATACTTACTACATAAGAGTTGTCCTTTAAAAATAGTTTTGTTAAAATCAATATCAGCATAAAACAACAGCTAATCAATGGACTTAACAAAACCTAAATATGTCAGTAAATGTTGTGTTACTGGTTTTAATAATTTATAGAATCGCATCAAAAATCAATAAATAATAATTGTATTAATTAATTTTCAATAACTTATACAAGATGATTTTTTAACCCTTTCAGACCCGACGTCTACTTTAAGAGACACACACTTCATATCGTTATCGCCGACGAAAAGTTGATAAAAACGGATGTTTTTGTAGACCTGTCTAATCGAAAATGTTATGGTAAATTCAAAAATAATTATTTCGAAAGACTACGACGCATAATTTGTCAGTATTTCGTATGTTTAAATGTTTGGGACAGACAGTGTACACATCACCGTATTTTTTAATTTATAATGCTACAGTCTAAGTTGGTAGTACGATGTTGACGATTTTTTACTACAGCATTTACAAACAGCCAATAAAATCATGTCTCTGTGGTGACAGTGGTACCACCATCTACCTAGCCGTCCAGCGTGGAGGGCGCCACACCCCGCTCTCGCGGCCGGTCAACGTCAGCTTGGTCAGCCGTTCGTCGTCCAGTCGCTCGCCTCCGGCCAACTCTTGCGGGTCACGTTTTTTTTTTATATTAAATATTCGGTGCTGATGCGACCATCTTTTGTGACACCTTTTTATTATATGTGTAATGTACTGGTGCTGATGCGACCATCATTTGTTATATATTTTTACATGTGTAATATTATAATTATTTATTTTTGGACCTCGTCCATTGTGCAATGCGCTATATAATATAAACTATTTTTACTACGCAACTATTGTTTAGCTCATTGTATTATTGGTGGTTTGGCCGACCATGTGGCCATAACCTCCAAATCTCTTATAGAAAACACCAGGCCGCAATGGTACTTGTTTACTACTCTGTCGCCATTACCACTCGCCTCGTCTCGAACGTTCGCCCGCGCAAAACATTATTTTTTTTATTACTTTCTCAGTATTATATTTATTATTAACTATCAATAATAATTGTTACGATGTCTCGTGGTTTGGGTGACAGAGAAATTTTAACTCTTCTTGGCGATGGTACAGTATTGACCTATCAGACGAAGAGCAATGATAACTTCCAAAACGAAGAGTTAGAAGCCCTTTTGAATGACTTTGGTGAGTTTGAAAACAACGATGATTTTTTTACTGCATCTCACACAGAAATACAAACTCCATTAGTAAATACTCCAATGTCCCCCACAACTAGTACACGCCAACAGCTAATTCTAACTCCGCCAATAAATACTCCATTATCCTCTACAACCAATAAACGCTAACCGATAAATCACAAATTAAATGGGAAAGAAAACCTTATTGTCAGTCATCTATTAAATTGCACGATTTAGAGACTCACGACATCCCGTGTGAAATGCCCACCGTCTTAGATTACTTTCTAGAATATATTAATGACGATGAACTTGAAAAAATGGCGTATTTTACGAATTTATATGCAACCCAGACAGAGCAAACACGTTTTAAACCCACGAATATTCAAGAAATAAAAACATTTATCGGTATACATCTAGTTATGAGGTGTCTGAAATTTCCCAGGGTACGTCTATACTGGGAAGATGCTTATCAGGTGAAACTAATAAAAGAAAATATGTCGAGAGATCGTTTTTTTTTCATTACGTAAAAACTTTCACCTTATTATTTATAAAAGTTAGACCTATTTATGATATCATGGTTAAACAAATGAATAAAATACCAAAAAGTAGAAATTTAAGTATAGATGAACAAATTATTCCATTCAAAGGCCATTTACAAATGAAACAATATGTTAAGGGAAAGCCATGTCCCTGGGGAATAAAAACTTTTTTACTTTGTAGTTATGAAGGCATGGTGTATAATATTTTACTGTATCAAGGAGCAACAACAGAATTTAATCAAGAAATGTTTAAAAAGTTTGGCCTTGGTGCCAGCGTAGTTTTACATTTGACCGAAAATGTTAAAAAGAATTCACATTATTTATTTTTTGAAAATTTTTTTTCAACATTTAATTTATTGGAGCAATTGCAGAGAAACAAGATTTTCGCTGTAGGTACAGTAAGAACAAACCGCTTTGCAAACCCGCCGCTATTGACGGCCAAACAAATGGCGAAAATGGGTAGAGGTACCTCGTATGAAATATCTACATCCAAACATATGAATTGTAACTTGTGTCTACTGAAATGGTATGACACAAGAGCAGTAACATTGGTTTCGAATTTTGTGGGATAAGGAAACTCTATTACTATTCAACGATGGGAAAAAGAAAGGAAAACATACATCGATGTAGAGCAGCCGGAAATTGTTTCGGCTTACAATAAGTCTATGGGTGGCGTGGACAATATAGACCAACTAATAAGTTACTATCGAACTTTCATTCGGTCAAGAAAGTGGACACTTCGCATGATTTTATTCACGTAATTGATTTAATCGCTACAAACTGCTGGCTGCAATATTTAAAAGACGCCGACCTTTTAAATATACCTAAACAAAAAACACGAGACTTATTTCATTTCCGCATGGAGCTTGCCGAGTCCCTTATTAGAGTGGACAAACATATAACACCCAAAAGAAAAGGAAGACCACGAAGTAATGGAACAGACCAAAGGCAAATTGTGAAACCTAATCGAATAGACTCTATTCCTTTGGATATCATTCGGTTGGATGGCGTTGACCACTTATCAGAGTCTGACGACAAAAGTTTTCCTTCCCGGTGTAAAAATAACAATTGTGTAAAAGCAGGAAGAAAAACATGTTTACTGTATAAAGTGCAATGTACATTTATGTCTCGATAAAATGAGCAATTGTTTTTTAAAATACCACCAACAAACATAATAATTTTCTTCCAGCTTTTACACAATTGTTATTTTTTTTAGTGATTTGTATAAAATAATAAGTTTTAATATAAAAGTTTTTGTTTTTTTTTTATAAAGTTAATTAGTTACTTGTTTATTTAAAACATTTATACGTATTTAACGTAAAATAAAAAAGTTGAAGTAAAAAAAAAAATTATTTTTATGTAACTATTGGTACCTGGCGTATCTTAAAGTGGACATAAGTGTGAAACACTCAATATCAGTCGGAGCGAAACATTTTTTATTTTATTTATTTATTAAACATATTATAATTTTAAAAGAGTACAAAAAATGTTTTTTCCTAGCAAAAATATATTCGGGTCTGAAAGGGTTCAGTGAATCATTTATTTACGGAAAACCAAATTTGCTTTAATTATGTTATTTCCTAAATAACAAGTTGTAACCCTCAAGTTTTATTAATGTTGTAACACACAGAATAACAATTTAAAATAAAATAATTACACAAAAAATTGCACCTACTTATAAGAACCAACCTCCAATCATAAACTTTTTTCAGTTTTTCAAATCTTTGAATAATAAAAATGTCTTCAGGTAATTTTACATTTCATTTGTGCATTGGAAACTTCACTTAGACTGCGTTGAATAAAATACACAGGTAAATAACAATGACTACCTACTTAGCTTTTGAGAAAATAGTAGCCAGTCAATACAATGAAAACAATTTATAAAAAAACAAATTTCACACAGAGCTACCGATTACAATAGTTCTAGTCAAGAAGATTTTAGGAATAATTTCATTGAGGAATAAAAAAAAATATATAAAAATTTTGCCAAAATAATAATATCGACGATATTTATTTTCGAAAAGTTTTCGGAAAAAATATAACTTAATCGAATCACTCAAGAAATAGTGCATTTGTAGCTTTTGGTAATCCAATGGTCTTGTCTAAAGGTAATCCTGTACGCCTATAGTCAGATTTGTTTTCTACTTTTTTGTGATTTCCTAATGGACGTCCTTCGATATTTTCAAGCCAATGACCATATAGATGCGATGTCACTAATGGAACACGACGACTCATTTCCTATAAAATTAAATTATTGCATTTAAAAAGAATGGCTTTTTTTAATAATCATACTTCTCTGTATATATTGTTGAGTATTTGTTCTTGACTAATTGCTGTATCTTTTTTTGATTTAGGGTCTAATATCCCACTTGTATCAAAGAATAGGTCATACTCAAATTTGCATTTAGCATGCTGCTTTTTTCCATAGTAATATAATCGCTCTTGCTCTGGGATGTCCTTAACAACAATAAATCAAGATAATACATATAATAACAAAAATATATTTACGGGTCTGTCCAGTAAATATAAATATAAAATGAAACAAAACTAGCGACAATTAACTAAAATAAAATTACTTCTAATGGTTCATTCGACTTTTCCAGTTTCATCCATGTAGTTTCTTTGGCTTTTAATCGCTGTATTGGAGTAAACCAATCAGCCATGATTTATAATTTTTCGCTCTAATGAAAAAATAACTTAGTAATTAGTAATTACAAGAAGTTTAATTTTTAAATTGTTGTTTATGAGGTTTTTTAAATAGATAAAATATATTGTTTTTTTGTTATTTAGTTACACTAGCATTAATAAAGGCACATTGTATTGGCAATTTTTCACTAAAACTTTAAACGTGCATTTTATCATAAGAAATAAGGATCTATTTTAATATTTCCTTTTTTAAAAAGTTTTATAACGCTTACACGATCTATTTTTCACAGCTAATCTGGTTAACAGTATTTTTGACTTAACTCCTACACTGTTTTTAACATTTGGGTTTAAAATTTAATAGTATGCATAATAATTAACTCTCAATTGTAAATATTTTCTTAAATTCTGTAAATAATTTATTCTAGTATTCATCTAATTGTTTTTAAATTATTTATCATTTTAATATTAAAGTAATAATAATTATAATTTAAATAAATACCTGACTTATGGTTTCGGGTAAATACGTGCAAATCTAATCCGTAATCTGATATTTAAAGGATGAAACCTAATAGTATTATTTTTTATCTGTTACCATGGCTTTCTATACTCAAGTATAATTTTATATAATAAAAAAAAAAAAAATAATGAAATGACTTTAAGAAAGTTTCATAATAATAATATACAAATTTTATACTTTGTCCTGAGCTAGTTTTTTTTAAATTTGGGTTTCTTGGAGAACAACTAATGCGGAGGGCGTTTTTGAGGTGTATATCGGTTAACCTCGATCGATATTTGTTCTTAAGAAATTACATTTTGGAGAAGGATAATTCGCATATATATGTTGAGCCAAACATAGTAATTAATCTTATTGCCAGTTTTTTATAATTTGTATATTTCACATCCAAAACATGCTTTGCCCAAAAATCTTCAGTAGATTAAGTTTTGTATATTTTTAATGAAATATCTTCTTTCAAGTCAATAATTTCTATTTGAAGAGAAGATTTTGGTAGTCTGAACAACTTCGCAGCTACGTCAGTCCATTCTTCCGTTGGAGAAACTTCATAAGGATTTTTTTAAAAATTGCGACAGTTTTTCAATCTCTGTAAAATCTTTGAATTTATTACCAAATTCTTTACCAAGATCTGCCAAAAAACTTAAAAATACTGCAGTCTATGTCGGAATTTGTTTTATACTGAAGTATTGTTGAAAAATGAATAAATTCTTGATTTTCAATATCTTGTTCAAATAACTTTAGCTTTCGGCGAAAAGCAGATACACTTGATATCAGATCGCATATTAACTTTTTATTCCCTTGTAACTCAGTATTAAGTGCATTTAAATATTCAAAAATAGTAGAAGGGAAACGTACATTCTGGAACAAAAGGACGATTGATGATCGATGATTCCATTGTTAGGTCCTATTGTAATTGAATCATCTCTTTGTGTAAGTCATTCGTCCTATTGTGTAAGCGAATCATCTCTTTGTGTTTCGGGACTAGTGCAACAAAATAATACGATCACCACCGTTAACCTACCTCAACATTCGTCGCCCTTTAGATGATTGCAGGTAACCAGGATTTATACACCATTAGAATTGTGTTAAAAACGTTAAAATTATTGTACACATTTTAACATACACACGCCAACCGAACCGTGGACGTTATACATATATAGGTAGCATATAAATATAATGTTACCCAAACGTGTATACAATTTTTTTAAGAAAATGTTCGTTTATGCCCATTCAATATAGACCTGAAAATAAATATTGTTTTTGCGTTGGGTTAACGTTATATTTATATGCTACCTATTTGTGTATAACGTCTACGGTTAGGACGGTACGGCTGATGGAGTTATTATATACAAGGGATAATTATTTAGTAGTCTCTTAACCTCCGCTAGGCTAATTTTATCATGTATATATTATATGTATTAATGGCATACAATAAAGTGTTAGTATACTAAATGATTTCGGATAGTGTACACGTATAATATTGAACGTATAGTTATTGTGTAGAATTAGTAGAATCGTAGTCAAACGTATATATATATAACTTTAAGAAAAAATGGGTTCTCGCAAACTTTTCTGTAAACGATCATTTAATATCGATGAGAAAAGAAACATCGCTGTTTCGGTGAGGCTGTATGGATTAAAGTTGTACGTTACCATTTCGTTAGAATACAAAGGTCAAACCAAAATCTATATGACTATAGAATGGTGGAATTACCTTATGCAATTCGATGTACTGAAAACTATTACAAATTCATCTTTGACCAAACCTAAACGTTTTTGCAGTAAATCATATTTTTACTATACGGTAAATCCTAAAAATGATACTATCACTATATCGATAGATAGAATAAGAGAAAAACGTATAACCATCTCAAAATTAAATTTTATAACCTTACACAATCTCAATCCATGTATTCAATCGTGTATCACCAAATATTTACATGAATTACCAATATATCAGAAATGCCATGACAATATTTACAAAGCCATAAAGGAAGACTTTGAAAATATTCCATATGACAATATAGATAATAAATTTATTTCTACATTTATAAGAGATTATGATTTTAACAAGTTTAAATTATGCGACGAATCTAAAACCTTTATACAAGAACTAAAAGTTAAACATGGACCTATTACAGATTTGATAAAAGATCGGATTTGTTGGGGACGCATTCGTAAATATTATGGATAGAATTTAATACAATTCTAAAGTAACAAAACATACAAGTTGATTGTAAATAATGTACATAAATTAAAATCAGTAAGACCACCTACGATAGTGTTATAGAATTTATTAATACTTATGAAATGTATCTCAAATACAATGGTAATAAAAAGACTAGAATTTTGCACAAAAAAACTACATTACAGTATGTGGGCAGGTGTGTCTTAACAGGTCTCTATAGGTTAAGACACGTTTTAAACCCATTGTATAGTTATTTAAAGATGTTTTAAAAGATACCTTCCCTTTAAATCTAAATGAAGAATTTTTAACAGCAGGTGACTCTTAACATGACTTGTGATTAATTCAACCCGCACCCCTGGTTGCCTACAAAAGTGGGTTATATACAACAACAAAATACATGATTTCGCAGTTACACCTGCATTGCAGTTTATAGTCAGGTGCGGCTTAACAGGTCTCTACAGGTTAAGACACGTTTAAACCCATTTAACGTTGTTTTAAAGATATCCTCCCTCTAAATCGAAATGATGAATTTTAATGGTTCCAACCCCCACACAATTCATTTTCATAAACTGTTTAGACCGCGGTTGCAATTGGGTGTATGAAGCACTCGTTGTTCAGTAATCGGGCTCTTCAGTTCTATGCAATAGTACGTTTTAAAGTGTTTAATTTGTTTGAAAAAAATACTTAACCAACTATAAACAAGATGTCTGCACCGACCGCCGCAATCTACAAAAAGCAAAAGTATATCTACTTTCCACCAACTCCGCCAAACGAGCTCATCGCATGTAACAGCTATACATTAGACTTTAACGGTCGCAATTTATTCAAATTGGAATCGACCCTAAAAATTCGTTAAGTGTTATGATTCATATTATAACACCGTCCAGATATGTGAGTATAACCGTCGAGTATATGAAGACTATATATTCAATAATGGGTGATATACTGTCTAATATTATGGAGAATTCGGAAAAAAATACACAAACAATCTTTTTCTCTGACAACAATCTTTTATTAACTAAAATGATATACAAAAGAAGAAAATGTATTAGTAATCGAATCGCAAACACAAGACGGTTGTCGCATTCTACTCAATCGTATGGATCTAGTTAAACTAGCTGAAATGGAATACATAGTTCACGAATGTATGGAAAGACACTTAACAATTAACCTGGAAAAAGTCAAGGAACAAATGCAGATGATGATAAAGTATTACAATGGACGTTTCTTCCCTGACAAAAAAACAACGAAATTCGAGTTATCCAGCTACATCAAGGAGGTCTCATGCAACACTATAACGTCTGTGATAAATCCAATGGATGAAGTCAACTACATAAGTGAAATTAAACGATTTGCTGTGGAGGAATTGATCGACGTGTGGATGAAGAAATTAAACAAACGACTTGAACCATTAAAGGTATTGTATAAAACTTTTTTTTTTAAAACTCATAATAATAATAATAAGTTTTTTAATACAAGATAACTTTGTTTAAAGGTTTGCGATGTGAACGATGGTCCTACCAGTTTTGATTACAAGAACGAGTCAGATTCGCAATGTTTTCAATTTTCATCACAATCACCAACATATGAAAGTTTTTAACTCACAGAAAGGCACACCTGGGCACCACGCAAATTGGAATTTTAAGTGTGTATACTTTGTCAAAAAAATATATTATTAAAAATCTTTGGTTTAAATAAAAAAAACAAAAAAATTAATTTAACAAAATTAGAAATGTTTTCATTTATTTTTTTTACTTTTAAAACTAACTCATACAAAATAACGTATACAAATATTGAAATAAAATAGATTAATATAAAAGGTTACATGAAATAATTTCATAAAAAAATTTTAAGTCATGCAAATCAGTAAATATAGTTACAAAAAAAAATTACAATTTTCTAACATCACCCGAAAAAGGGTTGTAAGTAATAATTTGATCATGTAGAATCATGCAGTATATTGAGGTATTTGCAGGGAAAGCTTCTAAAGCTTCAAATTCAATTCTCAAGTCAATAGTACTAACTTTAAGTTCATCATCCTGATGACTAAGGTCAATGACTGCTACAGGCATAATTTTTAAAAATTTTCTCTTTTAAGAAGTGGTGCAGCGCTATCTCGATCATAGTAAGATTTTTGAAAGTCTGTATATGCTTTATAGAACAGTGAATATAACCTTTTAGGATAGTCGGCACGAAAATCTTCATAGGGGTATACTTGTGTATTTAAATATACTTTTAAATTAAACAGTTTACAGTTATCAAAAACGGACATGGATGACGTATAGGTATTTTTTCGATTAGTTTGAAATCCTACAACAATGTACCTTGGTTTCTCTAATTTGTTACATGTACGTACAGACCAAGAGTGACGTGTATTTGTAGGGAGTGTAGGATATTCAGCTAGTTCCCAAGTTCTAAAGGGAACCTTAATCGATTTTTGGCTATCTAATATTTTCATTAAACCCAGTTTTTCTTTATTGTTAACTTTAATTAATGGCATTTTCCATACAACCTTAGAAAGAATTATTTTTGTTCCAACAAGAGCCGCACTTTTAGCAGCATTTGTTTCAAATATGTGTAAAGCATCCGAATCAATCGATGCTCTATTCAAGATTAATTGTTGTGAACAGTTCATAATAATTTTTTTATAATCTTCACAAAAACCAAATAAATGACTCAGTGGTATAATAACGGAAAAATGGTCTCCATACGCAAAATTTTCATTATTAAATTTCACACCATCGAATGCACTATTTGCTAAACTGTATACGTTTGATTGAGTATATGAACACATGCCTTTAAGAGTTGACGTTACACCTGGATTGCGTACTTTTTGAATTTCAACACCGTTAATTTCATAACGTGCTTCAGAGAATAGGTATGTCAACCCGTTGTTTATAAAATAAACGGACCCAGCAGCACCAGCAGGTTTTTCTAATTTACCTTCAATATAAATATAACTCTCACTTGGAAGAGAATAACTCTCTGAATTTTGAATTGCAATACGAATTTCGTCGTTGTTTGATAGAGCAGAAGTAAAGAATGGTAAAAACGAATGATATTCTTTTTCAATAATTTTACATTCGTCTACACAACCAGCTGTAACACTGAAATACAAGTCATCCATTTTTAGAGAGCGTTTAAGGTCCTTAAAAATTTCAAATTAGATTTGCTGAGTTTTTTTCTGTTAATATTTTTAGATTTCTTAAGGTGTTTTTGTTTTGACGTTGACTTGTTGCGTTTGTGTGGTTTAATAGACCGTTTAGTGTTTGTGCCTCTATTTATATTAGAAAACTTCAAACCCATTTTATAAAGATTGTTTAATGTGAAGCCGAATTGTGATCGGTTCCCCTCTAAAATCAATCAAGTCACCGTCTTGATCAGTTAACAGTACACGCAAATGTGATATATATGTGGTAATGAGAGGATAGTAAATTAGATGTTGAGGTACTTCTATTATCTTATAACCTGCACCCACTATAGGGTAGAACTGATGGCTAATATCACTCGAAGTTCCGTTATCGAATGACGATGTTATCAAGTTACACTCTACATTTATACAATTTACTTTTGTTATATTAACAATAAATTGAGACACATGTTTTACATCAGGCTTATATACTATTCCAGTATCAAAACCTAATAATCCTCCAATGCTGTCTGTCATAGAAAAATCAATTTTATGACTGCATTTCATTTCACACTTTAAAGTAACATTGTTAGCTTTTAATTCAAAATATGTGACTATATCTGATAAAAATGATTTAATAGTTGCTTCTAGACTTACTATTTTATAAGAACCTGTAGGTATGGTTATTAACTGTAGATTAGTAACTGTATCACAGTCATTTTCACGTATAACACCAATACGGTTACACCCAGATTTGATGTTTGGTATAGAGTTGTTTGTCTGAAGACTTAAAAGACATAATTCTGAATTATTAACAACTTCCAACGGAGGAAAAAATTCACACGTTAATTCAGAAGAATTACTATTTAGTGTTAGTGTTGTCATGGTTGCGATAAAAATTTTAAACACAAATATCCGCAATTATATGTATTATATTGCTGCTGTTTTTCACAGTTGTATATGATTTTACAACCTTTTAAATATTTCTGAACTTCAAGAGGGGGTTCTAAACCAAAGCTATCGTAGTAATAAGCGGGTTAAGTTCATCTTTAGAGCTACCCAGTGGCTACCTGCGTCAACCGACCGAGAAAAATTAATAACAAAAGCTTCTTGGCTTCTTGTATGAACAGGCAACGTGTTTCTACAACAGGTTCCCCTGTAATGGGGTATTTTTAGAAGACGCGCACATTTATTAATTTCAAAATCAAATAATGCACGTTTGGGTAGCTCTGATATTAGTTTTTTGATTTACTTCCTCGTTTATTACTTTTAGATTTTTTTACTCCTTTCCCTGATGATTTAGGTGCTAAAAATAAACCTTTTCCTAACTTATATTTTCCTTGACCATAGGGTGTTAAAAACAAACCTTTACCCAACTTGACATGTGTATTCTTAGAAGCCCTTAAATCATTTATAGTTTTAACAATATTACTCGCTCCAGAAGCTAAAGATCCAACTGCAGTTAAACCAGCAATCAGGGATAAAATGGGTAAAAACCCTCCAGATTGAGGAATAGCTATTATTCTGGGTACTGCTTTATTTTTAGCTTCGATGCAAAGCGAGAAGGTATTGGTTTTACTCTGATGTGGGCTTTTTTTTTCGCTGTATACACTGTAACTTTTTTAATACTAGACCAATTCCTTCGAATAGCAACTCTATAAATCACAAATTTTGTCTAGTTTGTACTTTGGGGGGGTAAAAGTTGAAAAAATTTAAGTCTTCACAGACGAAAGTTGAAAAAACAAAAAAAAAAACCGTACGAGTTTTTAAGTTAGAACTTTTACTGGCTATAGTATCAAGAAAAAAAGTCGGATCGAGTTGAAATGTTTAAAAAATATTTATTTGGTAAGCCCGCGCACGTCAGTTTTGTCAAATTCAAAATATACCCATTTCCCGCCCCCCTAGGGGGGGTACAAGTTTTTTTGTTTTTCGGGGTTTTTAGCCGTAATTTTAAAACTTTTGGGTTGAAAATTTGCCAGTAGTTGGAACTCATATGTACCCATAACATATTAAACGGGAAAAAAATTCGGCACTACAGTTTTTTTTTAATTGCCGGGAAACTGTGTTTTCGCAGATTATGTATATTTTAACAAAAACACCTAAAATCTTTAAAAAAAATTGATCAAATCATTAAAACAATTTTATTTATATCTATGCAGAATGATACTATTAGGTTTTGTGCTCAAGTACCACTCTTGACTTAAAGTTTACACAAAGTTCTTTTTTTTTTTTTTTTTTTTTAACTAAAAACCCAGTGTACCAGATGTGAGAAACGAACAGACACTAAAAACTATCAGTTGGTAACGTCTATCCGTGTTAGATTAGGTTAGGGTCCAATGATCGGTATCATAATATTGTGTTTATTACATGATATCATAGGCGACTAAATCGTGTAACTGATTATAGTAGACACTCGATTTATTGGGAAAAAAACCTATCCGTGTACTTATTAAGACATTTAATGATTCTGATACGACAAAACCACTGTCGTTATCTCGTTATTTTATAGCCTGCGTTATATAACCTTACCGAAGGTTAGCTATGAGTATTTAATGTCCAACTACCTGCAAATAATGAAGAGGACTGTTGTTTTTTGGATTCAGATTAAGTGTTGGTTTTTATGCAGTATACCGCCTCAAAATGTTTTTTTTATTACACAATTTTTTTAAAGGAAAACTTATGTTTTGTATATTGTTATACTGTTATTCATTTAAAGAGATTCACGCTTGATTGTTTAAATTGTCTAATATTAGATAATCTGCTTCGTGCTAATTTTATTTTTTTAGTTTATCAACTTGTAGCTCTAATTTTGTAAAAAATATTTCATTATTTTATTACTATGTACCATTACTATTAAGATAAATTTTAATAATAATTAAGTCATAAATGATAATACTTTATTTTGTGACTAGATCAGATCTCGTGAACATTTAATATCATGATACTGCTCCTATGCTATTATTAAAAAAACACAATTTTTAAAATCTCCATAATAGGTTATTGTTAAATAACAGGCAACAGCCGACCGCTAGTGGCTATACATGTTAGTAATATTTAACTAATAAGTAATAAATGTAGGTAAAATTTATTGTTTTCTCCATCACAGTACCAGTATACGATTTATTTTAATTTAAATGTAAGAAAATCGATTTTTCTTTAGAAAATAACAAGAAATTAATATACAGGATGAGGCAGTAAAACGGCGATTTTCTAATGTATTTAAATGGTAAAAACCCGTTTCACTATCCCACCCTTTACATTTTAAGGATCTATGAAAAGGTTTTTTTAGTTGCATTTTATTTTGTACATTGTCAATCTAGTAAAATAGAAGTATAATATAGCTTTGAAATAATATAATCTGTGAAGTATAAATAGTTTGTTTGAGATTGCTTTAATGGAAGTATATAATACATAAATATTAATTTTATTGAGAATAAGCGATTATAATTTAAACTATGAAGTACAAACGATTGAAACATGAATCGTCGACCATTCCAACAAAATATAACAAGACATTGTATATGTGTTATTTGGTCCACTAAGTTTTTGCAAAAAAAAAAAAAACCAGTACAGTGGGGTCGGGGCATAGTGGGGACGGAGCATAGTTGGGTCGGGGCATATTGGGAACGGGGAGGTCACAGGTTTACAGGAATTTTTAAATCTGAAAGTGATAAAATCACTTTCGAAAAAACGCTTCGATGCAAATCGGTAGTTAGTATTTTCAAGCCAGTACAGTCCAAACCAAGCACAGTATAAACCAGCAAAGTTAGAAAGTTTTAAATGAAGATTCTGTATTTACAAATGAGCATCAAAGCGTTTATTTGAAAGCGATTTTATTCAATTTTATCACTTTTATTTATAATAATTCTTGTAGACCTGTGACCACTCCGTTTCCTCATTGCTTTGATTACATTATGCCAATACTCTACTGTACTAATCCTCTCGGATAAAATCGCTTTTAAATAAACGCTTTGATGCTCATTTGTAAATACAGAATCTTCATTTAAAACTTTCTAACTTTGCTGGTTTATACTGTGCTTGGTTTGGACTGTACTGGCTTGAAAATACTAACTACCGATTTGCATCGAAGCGTTTTTTCGATAGTGATTTTATCACTTTCAGATTTAAAAATTCCTGTAAACCTGTGACCTCCCCGTTCCCAATATGCCCCGACCCAACTATGCTCCGTCCCCACTATGCCCCGACCCCACTGTACTGGTTTTTTTTTTTTCCCACAACCTTTTTAGCTGCTACCATAGCGATTTTAGCTAGTTTAGTCATATTTTTCTCTGTACTCTTTTTAACAGCTTTTTTTGCTGCGGATACAACCTGCTTAAATTGAACCCCCATACCTAACTTTCGTTTAGCTTTTATAGCAGTAGTTACTAACCAAGAAGCGGCTTTTTCTTTAAGTCCAACGTCTTTAGATTTAACTAGTTCCCATGCATTATCCTCTAATAATCTATCAGCCTCGTGTCTATCATTCAGAGAGTTAGATTTATCGTATGCAATGTCATGATCTCGACATAGATCATCCAATTTATTCACACCTCTATCACCTCGTGCAAACCTTTTTTTAATTTAGTCCCGGGACCTGCGAATCTAATTTTTTTTCAAAAAAAAATATTAGTTTTAATCATTATTTTTATGACTAATTTTTAATTACCTATATCCTGGTAAATGTAACTCAAATGGAAGATTATTTATAGCAGTGTTTAGTATACCACCACCTTTGTTGGTGTTGTTCTTTCGACGTGTAGACATCATATGATCCCTAACGTTTTTAATCAGATATATTTATACCGTTATGATATTTTTACCACAAGCTACTAAACTTTCAGTTTTAACGCGGATCCTCCACAGATGTATCAGACTAAGTCTAAAAATGGCTATTTACTACCACATTCAATCCGCGCCTTAATTTTAGCCCTTTTTTTTTTCCACATGCACCCATAGAACACTGGGGGGGGGACGCGCCCTGTGAGGAATTACTTCCTCCCAGTCTCCGATGCCATTTATTGGTATACTAAACAATAAATACAATCATAAACTTAAAAACTAACACACCCACTTCGGGTGGTGGCCTAATAACAATATTCACATTAGGCCACAACGAAATTTAGTTACAAGTTTATTAGTCTATACAGGTTTATGTACAGTCGGTGGAATGTTTCCGGACCAGTGACTCGCGCACACGCCACCCTTGCACGCCGGGGCTCTCAATTGGCCGGCCGCTGTCTAGCCTTCTCTGCTTCCTCCTTCTCTTTGAGGACCGACTCGGCAAAGCGGGCGACCGCGTTCCACGCATCAGAACTTGCAATCATGTTGGCGACCAGTGTCTCCGGGACAACTTCGCCGACGACGTCCTGGAGGTCCCGCCTTTGGGACTCCCAGGCCGAACACTCCACTAGTGTGTGATAGGCACTGTCCACCATGCCTTCACAGTGTGAGCATGCTGGACTGGATGCTTTGCCGATCCTGTGGATGAATTCGTTGAAGCACCCATGCCCAGACAGCAACTGGGTTAGGCGGTAGCCCATCATCCCGTGCTTCCGTCCAACCCATTTCTGGAGGTCAGTGACGAGCGTTCTCGTCCACTCACCTCCTGTTGCTGTCCGAAGTCTGTCCTCCCACTTGCCGAGGGTAGCAGTCCTAAGGGGGGCCCGTTGTCCGGATCCTTCTTCTGCTTGCCGGCGGAGGCGGAACGCCTCTTCTCGCTCCCGCGCCAGCAGGTCGATCGGCGGTATCGCAGCCAGCACGTTGGCTGCGTCGTACGACACGGTGCGGTACGCGCAGACACTGCGGAGTACAGCTCTGCGCTGCACCTTCCTCAATTCCCCTACTCTGGCTTGGTTTAGCCCGCTGGCCCAAACCGGTGCTCCGTAGAGGAGAATGGAGTGGATGACACTGACGAGTAGCCTCCGCCTTGGCTCACGGGGGCCGCCGATGTTAGGCATAAGCCTAGTCAACGACGTGAGCGCACCCTGCGCTTTGACCGCCGCGGCTTTGGCGTGCTGCTTGAAGTTAAGCTTGCGGTCGACTAGCATTCCAAGATAGTTGATCGTCTCTCCCAGCTTAACTTCTACCCCGTTCAGGAAGATACGCGGATCGCTAACCTTGTACCTGCGCCTGATCATCACCGCTTCCGTCTTCTCGACGGCGAGTTGGAGATCCAGCACCCGGAACTTTGCTGCCACCGCACACAGAGCTCGGTTTGTCCTATCTTCCACCTCCTCGACCGTCTTGCCGGAGGAGATGATCAACGTGTCGTCCGCGAAACCGATGACCGTCGCCTGGTCCGGTAGATCGGCTCGCAGCACCGCGTCATACGTAAGGTTCCACAAGGTCGGACCGACCACCGAACCCTGTGGAACGCCGCAGGATACCTCAATGGTGACTTCTCCACCGTCAGCTGTTGGGCACGCGACCCTGGCTGCTCGCTCCGAGAAATAGGACCGGAAGATGCGCTGCAGGTACAGCGGCACTTCCCATTCCTGTAGGGCCCGCATGATGTGGCGCCAG
>NW_026096526.1:0-21368 GCF_023614345.1 Adelges cooleyi
CCGATCGAATTAAACGCGTTCTTCACGTCCAAGCTGACAGCCACACATACTTTGCGTGCGTTTATCGCTGTCTGGGCCTCATCCCGGAGCAAACGCACTGCGTCGTCCGTCGATCTTCCCTTCCGAAAGCCGAACTGCCGGTCGGAGAGTCCACCTCTCTCCTCGAGGTGTTTCTCCAGTCGACGATAATTTTAGCCCCTAGTGGAGGGGGAAAAACCAACTGCGTGTACTCTTTACTTACTAACATTAATGGGATTAAGTTTCAAAACATTTATTTATACTCGAAAACTGTAGATCAACCGAAATAAAATGTTAAAGGATATTATATCTGGTATTGATGGTATGAAGATGTTTACTTTCAACGAAAGTGATACTGTAATTCCACCTGAGAAAGCTTTACCCGAAAGCACATTTATATTCGATGACGTTTTAACAGAAAGTCAAGGTGTTATACGTGCATATTTTGCTCGTGGTCGGCATAATAATTTGGATTTATTATATTGTGCACAAAGTTATTCATATTTAGATAAAAGAATTCTACGCGATAACGCAAACTTTCTTGTGGTGTTCAAAATGGATCAGACCAACTTAAAACATATTTACAATGATCATGTAACTTCTGATATGTCCTATAATCAATTTAACGAGTTTTGTACAACCTGTTGGAATCGTGAAAAATATAATTTTATAGTTATTAGCAAAGACGATGAGAGAGATAACGGCCGTTATAGGCTTAATTTCGACACGTTAGTTACTATATAGAGTCTAACTCACATAGCGATTTAGTCATTTATCGTTCAAACATGACGGAAGAAAGTTACACATTAATGAAGGAATTAATACAAGCTAGAGAAAATATTAAACAAAAATTTAAAGATCTTAAACAAAATAACGCGAAAACCGAACATGCCATTAGACAAAATCTAAATCCTATAATTGAACCTCTCCAAAAACTAACGGATATAAAATTAACTAAAAATAAATCATAAGAAAAATCGGTAAATGAATCTGTACAAACGAGTACAGATATTGCCGTACAAACACAAGATCAAAGCCATGATGTGGCCGATTTAGAAGACTTTATTAACACGCGCATAAAAACATTGTTAGAGTCTAATAATTTGGATAAACTTTATGGACCTAAACACGATAAATAAACTGGGCAAATTACTCTTGGGGGTGTGCGTTAGTGTTCGAGGCTAAAGAAAATGCAGTTTATTTAGATAACACGTCATACCCATTAGCCATGGGTATCATTCAGTTAATTTTTTCAAAAAACCCAGTCAACTATACTGAGTCAGATTTGGTGAACTATAAAGATATGTTATTAAAATCAAATGTTCACTTAAACAAAAACAAAACGCATATTCGAAAAGGTGGGAATAAATATAATCTCATTGTAGGCTTATTCCTCAAAGGAGACGGTCTTACTTTAACATTAAGAAAAAACGTTAAAAAGAGCTTATATTTTGGAAAGATCCAAACGAATTGTGTGAACGTCTAAAATTACTATTAGCTTCACAAGCAGCAGGTAATACGGGTGTATCGAATGAAATCACATTAATTTGGCAAGAACTACTCGAGTATAAATTAATAAAACGAATTCCATATGTCTAAACGGGAAATCGCCAACGAACTACACAAACCAGCAAGAAGAAACTTTGTTAGAAGAAGAGTTGTATTATATAGTAAAAATGATTTGTTTCAAGCAGATTTGTGTGAAATGGTACAACATGCCAGGGTTAATAAGGGGTATAAATATTTACTTACAATATTAGACTGTTATACAAAATATGCATACACAGCACCATTAAAATCAAAAACCAGTAAAGAGGTTACATTAGCAATGGCTAAAATATTTGATACTCAGTGTCCTAAACTTTTGCAAGTGGATAAAGGTGGAGAGTTTTACTCAAAGTTGTTTGATGAATTAATTGAAAAATAT
This sequence comes from Adelges cooleyi, assembly GCF_023614345.1. Classification (NCBI taxonomy): domain Eukaryota; kingdom Metazoa; phylum Arthropoda; class Insecta; order Hemiptera; family Adelgidae; genus Adelges; species Adelges cooleyi. Next base: position 1,946 of record NW_026096526.1, read on the forward strand.
AAAGTAAAACGGTACTCGGACGACGGAGGTGTTTTGCATTACTAAAGTCAACAAAACAGAGCCCCCCACTTATTTACATTAAGATTATAAAAATAACCCTATACTGGGTTGCTTCTACACAGAAGAATTGTCCAAAACAAATTACGCCCACGACTACTTAGTAGAAAAAATTGTGCGAACAAAAGGATCTAAATTGTATGTTAAATGGTTAGGATTTCCGTCAACAGAAAATAGTTGGATAAATAGGGGTGATATAAAGCAATTATAGCCAGTATCACTATGAACGTGTTTGGAGAGACTTCTGATACATTTATAAACACTCTAGTTTCATCACACGACGGCAATAACAAACTCATTAGAAATAACGTCCTTCAAATTTCAAGTATAACAAAACAATTGCGTGAGACACATGAATTAGCATCTGATAACCTTACCAAAATTAATTATATAGTAACTAATATAGAAACATTAACTTCAAGTATTACAAAACAGCTGCGTGAGACGCAAGAAGTAGCATCCGATAACCTTAACAAAATTAAATCTCTTGAAACTAAAATAACATCATTAATTAAGGATAATGAAATTTTTAAGTATTCAACTAATAAAACGATCATAGTCATTCTTAATATTTTGGAAACCGTAAAAATTAGCTTAGCATATACTATAGTAGTAGAACGCTTCCTTCCCTTCTATTGAAAAAGTAAACAGTTGTTTGATTTTTCATAATGACCTCTGCTATTTTAGATATGGAGTGTATTATGTCTCCGGACTCTAAGTATTTAATAAAAGAATTATCTGTAATTGCAACTGACACATGGAATACTCAACATTGGATATTTAAATATAGCTTTACACAAAATTCAAACAATAAATCACAAAGCGTTAATAAATGGTTAGCCAAACACCATCACTCAATGACACCTCAATATGGAGATGTTGAAACAGAAGAAGTGTCGAGAATTTTAAATTCTTTAATGTTCTCAGTTATTTACGTTAAAGGGCTACAGAAAATAGATATTTTACATGAATATGTACCTCATATCAATATAATTAACCTTGAAGACATCGGGTGCCCCCGTTTAAACCAACTGCACGCTGAAGATTCCTATCCTTCATGTTTATTTCATATAAATTTAAATCCTACACACTGTACTTTTTATAAAATGTTTGCATTAAGGAATTTGTTTATAATCAATTCAAAACCTTGTATATTATCATTGTATTTTAGTTTAAAACATATTATTTCAATAATAAATAACTTTTTTTTATTTATCAGATAGTAGTCTATTTTATTTACAATAAAAGTAAAAAATAATAATAATATCTTAACTATCTAAGTGTGTCACATGCATATTTTTTTCTACAAATCAAAGAGGTGTACATATATATATATATAACATAACAAAAAAATATTTCAAGACATCTAAAATATACAATAATATAATGTTTACATGGTAGGTTAGAGGTGAGATTATATTTAATTACATTTTTAAGTTACAATAAAAATAAAACAATAATAATATCTTAACTATCTAAGTGTCACATGCATATTTTTTTCTACAAATCAAAGAGTTGTACATATATATATATATATATATATATATATATATATATATATATTATATATATATATGTACAACTATAAACTGTCTTGGTGGTCCTCAAATGTCATGTGGTTTTTAATCACATGATAGGCGACCCCCTTAGCCTGTATTAGCCCTTAGCCTCCCATGTCTGTATACTCATAACAGTAAACACCTTTACGAGTCACCAAATCTATATTGTCCGCCCCATATGCACTCAACACAGAACGGAACTTAGACTTGTCAGATCGGGCAAGGTTATTTGTTAATTTGTCAAGACTGCTGGCCATAAATCGATAACTATCCAAAAATCGGACTGAAAATTTATTCGAAATAAATTTAGAAAACGAAATGAATTTTTCCTCGCTATTAGGAATAACGTTAATTGCGTGTGGATCATGACCTAATTCAGTAACGATTATATGCGAGTCATAAGACGATAAATTGTGGAAAATGCAACTTACAAACTTTGGACTTTGCATTTTTAAATTGCACCTATTACAAACGGTTTTTCTGTATCTACCGCTTAAATGGTGGTGATCGCGTACCGGATGATTTAATATTGAAAATTTGCAATTACAGAGAGGGCATTGACCGCCGTTCACGACAGCCTTATGGTTGCTATCGTCCTGTGTCGACATGCGTATAGGGGTATTAACGTTTAAAAGCTGCTCGATATTCCGTGCTACATCGGTAATACTTTGAATAAAATGTTTTGGCACATCATTTAATTCGCTGTTTTTATTACCGCTGTAAACAACCGGAGTTTGAGGTATGTTAAATCGATCTAACAACTCTTTTGGAACATCCTCGCTAGGCTTGACTAAGTACACATAACTCATGGGCACGTGGTCTTGGGTAACAGTAGTTTTCTCGAAATGACTATCTGCAGCTGGTTTTTTCAACAAACACTCAAAATCCACATAAATCACAAAATCATGTTTTTGAGTATTACCATAATTTTCAAATTTCATATAAGTTTTTGGTGGTTGTAGAATTGGCGTCACAGATTCATTTTTGTTGCATATTCTTCTATGCTCGTCCAGTCTGAATTCCTTTGGGGTTTTTCCTGCTTCATCCACATAAGTCTTGAAACATCGTCTGCATACGGCCTTTTCTTTGTTATTTTTAGACATTTGCTGACCAACCAGTCGTGTCAGGTTTCTGATATAGCAATAATGAAAGTTGTCTTTCCCATCATCGAAGTATAACAGATCGAAATGATTCGGTTGCTCAATGGTGCATACTCGGTATGGAATAATAATGTAATATTTTTTTTCATTGTTATGGTTAGGAATGTTGTTCTTCGCCTTGTTTTTATACGTACGATTACCTTTCTTGAAACCATAAACATTTTTGGACACTTCTTTATTATTCTTCTCAAATTTCTTTACTTCGAACAACAGCGTGGGGAAACTAATTCCGGCAAAGTTGTACCGGTTTGCCATACCTTCATAGTGTGATACTCTGTGCGGGTTAGATGTAGTCACGTGTTTTGCCAATATACTGTATCGAAAACATTGCTGATCCGTGTTTTGTACATTGACTGTTGCTTTCCTATTTTCAATGGCTTCCGGGAGTGGTATATACGATGAGCCACCGAAAGGCAAATATTTAAACACATCTACTAATATACCATCAATCTTTTCCAGAGAAAACCCCGATCCTTTGCCAGCCATGTCTTCTTCTTCAACTAATAATTTGTTAAAGTCATCAGTTATTTGGTCTTCAATGATGGTCTTAGGTAGCAATGTCCTCGCAGACGTCTTGAAAGCCCGGTTTTCAAGAACCTCGGTGGATGGGATTTTGTACGTCGACTCAAGTTTCAACGTATATTTGATGGCATTTTCAGCAACGAGTGTTTTAAGAAGTTCGATTAGTTGAGGTTTGGTATCAGCCAAGAAAGATTCATAGTCCGCTAATTGATTAAAATGTTTCTTATAATAAGCTTTACATAAATCTCTAAACCCTGTGGTGGTCAAAACGAATCCTTCTCTCGTTACTGCAGCTAAACGGTGGCTTTTCAACCGTTTATTATTTGCGTTGTTTTCTCTGACCGTTATACTATCAAGAGCGTGCCTCATCGCCTTCGCTGTCACACAGTTCTTCGAACGATCTTTTATCTACACCTAATAATATAATAATGGCCTTACTTAATATAAACCGTGAAAATGTGTCTAAGTGTTAATAAATTGAAAAAAAATTGGCCAGGACGGTAGGGCGAAATGTATAATATTTACGCTGTAGTGAAAATGTGTCTAAGTGTTAATAAATTGAAAAAAAAATTGACCAGGATGGTAGGGCGAAATGTATAATATTTACTCTAAACAATATATTAAAGTCATAACTATATATATTTTTTACTAAATAATTTATAGTGAATGTTACATATAAAAAAACCTACTACGGTAACCTACCCTAACCTAACGTATAAAAAAATTAATGCGGTATACATATTTTTCACTAACCTGTAGCAACTCTTGAAGTTGACGCCATATTATTTTCGGCTTGGACAAATGTTTCCGTCGTCTTCGCTTTCTCAAAACTGTTGTTCTGCCTGTCGACCTGCATTGGAAAAAATAATTTTTCAGTATAGATTAAATGTTAGATTGAACGGTTTGAATCATTAAAAGGAAAAAATAGCTTATAACCATAAATTATATGAAAGGCTATATATTTTTTTTTTTTTAATTAAATTTAAATATCTATTCAATGATATATTGTGAATATATTTGTTTATAAGCTAATTTTTTTTCTTTCCATGGTGTTAAAGTAAATATATTTTAATTTAATATTGGTGATGTGTTTCACGTTTCTCTTATAAAAAAAATCACTATATACTTGTATAAAATAATTCATTTACTAACCTAAACCAGATGTTGAAGGCATGTGTGATGTGTGCTGAATAACCGATGCCCTTTGTTGAAGAGGATTTCCTGGACGCCCGTTTCGCCCCGCACCAGCTGAATAAATGTTATATTTTATTAAATTAAATCACATTTTTTTTTAGTATAAACAAAAAAAATTTTTCTTACCGTGTTTGGCAATGCAGTGTCTGGATAGATTCCCCTGATATTTGAAGTCAAAATCACATTCTCCGCATGCAAACCTAATACCTTGGTGGACTTTTGAATGTCTATTAAGATTAGAGCTTGTAGAGAATGATTTATCACACAAACTACACTTATACATGTTTAAGAATTTAATAAGTTTACTAAAACAATAATAATATGTTAAAAATATGTAATGTTATGTTAATAGTTTAAAAAGCTTAAAAAATGTGTTAAGTGCGTTAGTATGTGTTAATATGTTATTTAAGCTATTAGATTAAATGCGTTAATATGTTATATGCGGTAATAAAATAATATTAAGATTATAATATGATATTTTGTTTTTAAAAAAACACAAAATCGATATATATAAAATTAAACAGTGAAAATTAATGTAAACTGTTGAGCAAAAACTACTGTTGACAAGACACTGTTGACGGTAGGTTAGCAAAAATACATCTGACGGTTGTACACAGTATAATAATTGACCATGCTGATCACTGCAAACTCCTTCCAAAAAAAAATCCCTTCCTCTGCATTCATAAGCCACCCCAAAAAATGTAGCCGTTATTTTCTCGCCATTAGCGCTAACCAAAAAATGTAATCTTAAAACGCAGGTGTCATCTGTTACGGTCAAATTATTTGCACCTGTATAATATACGCTAAGGGTTCAATGCTGTACGCTGTCAAAACCCCAGATCTTAAATCGCAGTTTTCATATGTTACGGTCAAATTATTTGCACCTGTATAATACACGCTAAGGGTTCATATGGTGTACAGAGTTCTGAGAAACCCCTCTTGCTTGTCGCCATCATACGGTCGCCTATACTATATATTATCAAAGGTATTGTCAAAGATTTCTAACGACTATTTTTTTTGTCCCTTTTATTATATTTTATGGTACATATTCATGTTATATATGGCAATTCTAATAACGATTTTTTTCGGCGTCAGACTGACGCGTCGATTTTAACCTACATAACGAAAAATTATATTATATTCTATCTAATAGTAATATATATATATATTATATATATAAATATATATTGCAAGTTATTACATTATACTTTTCTTAATTTAATTTTTTAATATACTTTTTTAGACTACACTTGCAATAATCAGTTGAGCCGCTTGATATTATATAGTTAACCAAAAATGAAGTTTTAAGTATATTATAATTTACGTTATATTAAATATTAAAAAAGGGGCATTGGTTTTTTTAAACTAAAAAATAAGTTTATTTTAAGTAAAACTATTTATTTTACAATCCTAATCTTAATTCTAATATTAGTAAAAAAAATTACACTAACCATCACTGTTTTCTTAAATCTAATATTAGTAAAAAAAATTTCAAGTTAATATATTCAATGTCTAAATCAACATAGTTTACAAACTTGTGTTGCGTGAGTAAACTCCAATTTCTCGCAATTGATGTGTCGATCGTGTACTATCGGTGTAGTGGTTGTCTGCATTTTTTTACAATGCATTAAACGCATAAATGCGAAAAATGCATTGATGTCTTTGATTGCAAAAGTTCTTATCCCGAACTCGGGCTGCCTCTCTACGCCTTCAAAATTGCTCCAACAAACATATGCATTGCAAACATAATCACAATTATTGAATCGTTTTACAACTATATGCAACATTCCACTCCTTAAAAGCACTAGAATATTTTCGAACTTGATTTACCCCGTATTTTAACGGGTATTTAGACACATGAGCAAAATTAAATCGCGAACTATACATATCACTCCGTAAGCAAGTTGATGGTAATTTAGAATTTGCCATTGCGATATTTTTTTTGTTAATACTTTAGCAAGTAAAATGTCTGACCGTTCACTGAAATGACTAACACTAAATATTATTTGTCGTGACTACATAATTTTTAGGTACGTAGGCTCGGTAAGGTTTCGGGGGGAATGTTTTTTTCTTTATAAATATCATTAGTAAAATGTACCTAGTAAAAGGTTCAGGTTATGTATGTTGACTAGGAATTTTGTTTTGCCCCGCAAAAAAAAACCTCCTGCCATGCGTGTGCCGATGTGTGTGGTCCTATTACATATTTTTGTAACATCGGCTAGGTAACCAGGATTTATACACCATTACAATTGTGTTGAAAACGTTAAAATTATTGTACACATTTTAACATGCACACGCCAACCGAACCGTGGACGTTATACATATATAGGTAGCATATAAATATAATGTTACCCAAACGTGTATACAATTTTTTTAAGAAAATGTTCGTTTATGCCCATTCAATATAGACCTGAAAATAAATATTGTTTTTGCGTTTGGTTAACATTATATTTATATGCTACCTATATATGTATAACGTCTACGGTTAGGACGGTACGGATGGCAATCATCTATAGGGCGGCAAAGGTTGAGGTAGGTTAACGGTGGTGATCGTATTTTTTGTTGCACTAGTCCCGAAACACAAAGAGATGATTCGCTTACACAATAGGGCGAATGACTTACACAAAGAGATGATTCAATCACAATAGGACCTAACAATGGAATCATCGATCATCAATCGTCCTTTTGTTCTAGAATGTACGTTACCCTTCTACTAAAAATGTCTTTTAAAAAAGCAACAGCTAGCATATTGCACTCGTTTGTTAAGAATTGATGATACTTCCTTGCTTCTTTTGATTCCCAGTTTACCAAGAACGTGATTACTTCTGCTTTTATATTCCAAAAACGTTCGATCACTTTACCTTTACTCAACCAACGAACATTGTTGTGTTGACGTAAATACGCCGAATCACATTCAGATAAAAACTGTTTAAACTGCCTGTGCTGGAGAGAAAATCGAGACAATTTGACTTAACAAAGGTAAAATAGTCAAAGAAAACGTCGAAGTACTCCGGATAAACAAAAAATCAGAAATAAAACTTATCATTGTTTTATTCCAAAAGTTGGAAATACAATATCTGTTTGTAAATGTTGTTTTACAGCAATTTTCGAAGTAACGAATAAGTTTGTTAATAATATTTTGTAAACAAAAATTACGTTCTTCTATTTATAAAACTTCACCGGATAAAAGGGGTAGAGCAAATCCATCCAATAAAATTTTACCTGAAGATATAAAGATGGTAAAACAACACTTAAAAAGCCTTCCAACTTGTGAAAGCCATTATTGTCGGAAAGAGACAAGAAATAAATACCTACCACCATAGGTACTTCACTTTAAACTCTGCTTATAATGAATAAAGAAAAACTGTACAAACTCCTGTTAGTAGAACGAAAAATATTTTAGAACATCTGGGTTAAAGGTGAAAAATCCCAAAAAAGATACCTGTGCACAATGTGATAGATTGCACTTGCAAATTACTAACAGTCGCTGTACAAATGATAAGAAAAAGAAATTAATTTCTGAACAAAAGAAACCCCAGGAAAATACCGAAGCAGTATATTGTGTAAACATTTTTCAGTCGAGTCAGTCAGCAACCACGAAAGAGCATTTTAATGTCTCATTGAAGTACCGAATAAGTTTCTATGGCTATCCTCATTACATGTTTAATATAGTATCTATGGCAAAAACGTTTTTGTTACAATTTACAACATTTTCTATCAGAATAATTTTGCCTGGCCGCCCCTGAGAGTTAATATTAAGGGTAAGTAAAGCGTTTTTTTTTATTATTTTCTTAATTTAAAACGTATAATATAATACTACTTACTATAATGATATAATAGGTAGGTTTTTAATGTACAAAACTCATAACAGTTTCGTTCGTGCATATTTTTCAGAATTAACAACACATGTCGAAAAAAGATGCATTTATTAATATAGCCGTTGTGGTTAGTCCTTTTGTAGGATATGCTGCCAATGTTCAAATAAAAGATATCCTAAAACGTATGCGCAAAGTTAACACTCTCTAAAAAAATCATTATTATTAGTATATTATAAATATATATATTTTGTGTTTCGTTATTTTGTTTTTTTTTCGAAATAAACTTTTAAATTAAAAAATAAAATGTGTAATATTTTATGATATTTATATGTATTATCGTTGTTTTACACATTGAGTGTACGTCCAATATGTTCAATTTTCACACTGGATTGCAGTAAGTACAAAATTTTAGCAAGTAGCTGGTAGTATTTTATTCTTATTATACAGTATTGGGCATAATCGATTACTTTATGATTAAACTACTTAATCGATTACAACAATATAATCATGATTTTTGTAGTAACGATTTAAAATATTAAGAAATACAGTCAAAAAATCAAATCTTTATAGTCATAACAAATGAGCAAATAAATGAAAATCCAAAATTCAAACGCTAAAATGTTGTAAATAAAAACATATGTTGTCATTTAAAAAAAACTAAAATCCCCCTTTTTGGCCTTCAAGGATTGGTGATAAAAGTTTTCAAAATATTGAAAAATATAGTACAATGTGTACCAAAAAATCTTGGAAAAAAATATTGTTCAAAATATTAATATATTTCGAGAAAATGAGTGTCTTATCCTTAATGAATCACTCTGTATAGTGTTCTTTAAAACTTTTAACAAATTCAAACTGTTCGATTTCTTTGTTTTCTAGCTTTGTCATTTGGTCTCTAATTAACGCTTTTTTCTCGCACATTTTTTTACATTTTCTTAACAATTTACTTCTTAATTTAATATACGTTTCCGGTTGAATTTCGAGTAGCACATCGACGAAGTTATAGATATTTGGATGGCTGGTATAGGATGAACCGTTTAATTTCGAATGGAAACTTTCACAGCTGTTTGTGGTACGGTTGCAGCTGGTAGTAAACTGTGCCCAAATATTGGGGAAGGGGGGGAACGTCGCCTCTGGTAAAATGTAGTTTTCGAAAATATAGTCGGTAAATTTTAAAATTCTATCGTCTTTAGCTGGCTGTATTGCCATAAAGCGATCAGTGAAACAGTCAATGACATTATCAGAATTTAAAAATGGCAATCCAAAAAAAATACTTTAAATATAAGCCATTTGGTGTATTAGGATGAGCGTTATATATTTTAGCTAGACCTAAACTTTGTATTTTTCTCCGCCAACTTTGCCCTAAATGAAAACAATATCCTCTAATTTGCACATTAGGCCAGACTTCCGCTACTGCAATGTGAATTACTGGTTCAAAGTCAATGAGAACCTCAGTAGGAAAGTACATTACACCCAGGGGCGTATTTATGGGGGGCTGAGGGGGCTTCAGCCCCCCCCCCCCGAAATTCCAGGAAATTTTTTTTAAGTCTGCCTAAGCGGCATGAGCTTATACCCTTTATCTATAGGATATAAAGTTCAGTAGAAGTTCAGTATAGTCGTTTTAAAAATAATAAATTTCTATTTATGATTTTATTTTTATAACACAACGACTGATGTTGTTATTATTATATTTTGGGCGGCTGATTTACGGGCGCCAATTGTCTTCAGTCTTGTGGCAAAGCGTAGGGATAGGAGTGATCATCGTCATATTATTTCGGTTTATTTCGCGATACATGCAGTGTACACTACTATTGTAGAGCTATTATAAATAAATACAAACAATTAAACATCAGTAGTATATTTTATATTGGGGAAAAAATGGCAACGATAAAAAAAAAAGATTGCTATAGCCTGTATACATATATACCTACTTATATCAATAACAAATCGAACTAATCGCAGATGTTATAGAAATAATAGAATAATATTTATGTTATATAAAAATAAAGCAAAAACGAAATGTTTTTATTTGTTTTTTGTATGGTATGTTAAGAATTGGGGGGTTTGGCTTGCCAAGAAATATTATCGAATTCATAGTATATTTTACTAATAACGTGTGTAGACGTGTGTATAGTGTTCTGTGTTCTGTGTTTCTGTTGTGTAAAATTAATTTTATTAAAATAATATAATGAAACGAACTCAGTCATTGTTAACTTTTTTTAAAAAATCTAAACAGTCAACCGATCTGGAACGAACTGTTCCATCTTTATCAAATGTTTTCCAAGATGAAGACACTGTGGCATCTGAAACAAAACAAGCCGCTTCAAGTGTAGAAGTTAGTTCTCCGGTAATTAAACATATTTTAGATTCTAAGTTTGATATAGGAGCTTATGTTGAGTTTAAACAAAATTTAAGTGACGAAGAAAAGGTTTCTATTTTACAAAACGTATGGACCCCTGATTGTAAGTTTGATTTTCCATATCATACTACTGGAAAATATAAACGTAAATTTCAAATTAAATGGCTTGACACTTTTAAATGGTTGGCTTATTCAAAATTAAGAGAAGGTTCTTTTTGTAAATACTGTGTATTGTTTTTAAATTCAAGTCAGGCTGGTAAGGGTTCTCATGAGCAGTTAGGCAAACTTGTTTTAAAACCATTGACGAAATTGAAAGATGCATTGGAAGAGTTCAGAAATCACGAAAAAAATAAATATCATAAAAATTCGTTGCTTACCGCTGATAACATAAAGGCTATTTTAGATAAAAAACAAGATAATATATTGGTACAATTAAATAATAAACGAAAGGATGAAATTTTAAAAAATCGCGAAAAACTTAAACCAATTATTCAAACAGTTAGATTATGTGGCAGACAGCAAATAGCGTTAAGGGGACATGAGGATTCTGGTCGAATCTCTTTAGAAGAACCAAAAAATGACGATGGTAATTTCCGTTGTTTGCTTCGATATCGCGCAAAAAATGGTGATAACGTATTAAAAGAACATTTAGAAACTAGTGGTGGTAAATCTATGTATACAAGCTCACTTATACAAAATGAAATAATTAATGTGTTTGGGGAATTAATTCAATTAAAAATACTTGAAAAAGTATCAAAAACAAATTTTTATACAATACTAGCAGATGAAACCACTGACATATCTCAAGTTGAACAATTTTCCTTATGTATTCGTTATGTTGACGAGGAAATTTTTTCAATTCGAGAAGATTTTCTCACATTTGTTCCCGTTCATGATTTATCTGGTGAAGGATTGGCCAACACGATTAAAGAAACTTTAAAAAAAAATGGGTTTGATTTAAGCAAAATACGAGGTTATGACGGGGCAGCAGCAATGCGTGGTCGTTTTAGAGGTGTTCAGGCAATCATTAAAGATATGTACCCAAAAGCATTATACACACACTGTGTAGCACATTCATTAAATCTTTGCTTATTAGATGCGTCTAAATCTCTAGATATTCGAAATGCTTTTGGTATAATAAGTGAATGTTGCTCATTTTTTAACTGTTTGGCAAAACGAACTACAGTCCTTAAAAATAAAATACTAGAAATTAAACCAAATTCACAATCCACTAAATTAAAATATTTATGTGAAACTCGATGGGTATTACGCCATGAAGCAGTTATGCTTTTTAAAGAATTTTTAGAACCCATTCTTGCTGCATTAGAACAACTGCAGAATGAATGTTCTGGAACGGATTCTTCAATAAGGACTAATAGTCTTTTACATTGTATTTGTAATTTTAATTTTTTAATATCTGTTTGCGTATCTAGTAAATTATTAAGTTATACTTATAATTTATCTAAATATTTACAAAGTAAAAATATCGATCTTTTTAACGCTCTTAAACAAGTTACCCAGGTGGTTTCTGTGTTAAATACCATAAGAGAAAACGTTGATTTAAAATTTAACGATATTTATAAAGACGCCCAAGGTATTGCTATAAAGTTAAATGTTGAACCAAAAATACCTCGAACATGCAGCAATCAAAAAAATAGAAGCAATGTCCCGTTTAATAATATTGAAGATTTTTACAAAAAAACTATTTTTATACCGTATTTGGACGATTTAATAATGGCATTAAATGAAAGATTTTTACCTCATAATGAAACTATAATTTCATTACAATTTGTCTTACCTCGTATCATAGTTGAAAAACCATTTTTTAATTTAAAAAAAGCTGTCGAATTTTATAAAAGTGATTTACCTGGGCTAAACGACATTATAGAATCAGAGTATGAAATTTGGCAGGCTAAATGGAAAAATATTAAAGAAAACTTAAGACCTGCGACTGCTATAGAAGCTCTAACTAAGAGCCTGAGATCGTTTAATGTACCCTAACATATTTGAATTACTAAAAATACTAGCTATAATTCCAGTATCCACCGCTACGGCTGAATGCAGCTTTTCTACTCTTAGAAGACTTAAAACATATTTAAGAAATACAACTTCTGAGTCCAGGCTAGTAGGACTAGCACTTTTATCCATTCACCGAGACATTGATGTAAATGATGATATGGTATTAGACAAATTTGCCAACAGTGGTAAAGAGAGAAATTTGAATTTAATATAATTAGTATTAATAAGTATTAATAAGAATTATAATTTCTATTTTATTATATAATATTTTGTAAGACTTGAGATTGTGTAACTAATAATAATTATATCAGAATTATAAAATTACAATTTTACACTTAATTTCGAAGTCTTGTTTTTAATAGGTTGAGAAATGGGTAAGTTTGGCCAAATTTTTAAAGTTTATTTCTGGATCAGAATTTAGAAATAACTCTTTACACAGCTCTTTTACTCAATGCCTCAGCCCCCCCCCCCCCCCAAAAAAAATATCTAAATACGCCCCTGATTACACCAACATATATGAAGTGCCGACCTACATGTTGTAACGCACACGTGTACGTAGTATTACACTTGTTAGGTAACACAAAAAGAACAAGAGGTATGTATACATCATTTTTAAGATAATGGATGGTAAAAAGTTGTGTAAAGTTTTTGGGACAGCTGTTGAACGTCCCATCAATATAAATGTTCTTTACGTCACACAGCACTTTTATATTTTGTTGCGTAGAAAAACCAGTTATAGCTGCTACTTTGTCATTAACAAATAAAAATTGTTCGCCTATGTTGGTCTTAATATCCATGGACCCCAAAGCAGCATGTAATTCCTCAAGGCTATTGGGCAAAGGGGGATGCACAGATAAACGAGCACGGTGAATATTATGCCTAATTAATGACAAATCATTGATTGTTAAAGTTGGTAAATCCCCTTGTTTTAATTCCGCGAATAAGTTTTGCCGGTTTTCAAGAAATGTCTTTTCTAGCTTTTCTTTTTACAGAATTACATTGCACATCAAAGCGTAGGGAAACAGAGTTTTGCCGGTAAAACTATCTCGATTGGAATATTTAACGTTGATTTGCGTGTCGTACGCTTCTATTACTTTCGAGAGCAGTCGGCACCTAGGACTTGGCGTCAGGTTGTTCGGCATGCATTCGACCACTAACTCCATCAAATCAAAATTTTTCTCACAAGTCCTAGTGTAGTTTTTCCACTTCTGTAACCCCAATGCCGGTATTAACCCAATCAGTTCTGATTTGCAGACTTTACGCAATTTATTGACGAACAAATAATATTTCGTCGTATGACAGTCTAATCCACTGATGGGTTTAATACCGTCGGCGGAGTACCCGCAAATATCTGCGAGTAAATTTAAACAATATTCGTCTTTCGGTTGCCGTAAGTTCTCCACGATTATCATTAAAGCGATATTAGAATATACGTCGGTGACGGTCATATGTACATCCGATTGGACCGATATTCTATTGTTTTGTGATTTGTTCAGCGCTAGAGTAGTGTGCATCAATAAAATCGATAGTAAGCCGTATGTTATATATGGTTTGCGCATGGTTACCACTAATTCCATTAATGTTTGACTAAGTTTAACATAATCGGCTAAATCGTCTGTAAGTCTGATGCGTTTCATAGTTTGTTGACATTTTTGTTTCAAATTGTTATAGCGCTCGTTTTGATACGTGTGGTTCATCGTTTCGGTTAAACATTTGTTAATGTCGTCCAAGTAGTCTGTGATGTGCGTTATTTTTTTACCAATGCAGTTAAAGGCGATTGCTATTAATTTTGTCATGGCATCAGTTGACAGCACGTCCGTCAAGGCTCCCCTATCGTCGTCACTGGCGTATTGGTGATCGCCGACGGTTGCGCTGGTGGTTTCGTTGGCCACAAACGAACAATTATTAGTGCGATCTTGTTGGCGGTATTTAACGCTGTCGGTAAAAAAAACGTGTAAAATCCGACTGTAACCTATCAGCGTACTCAACAGCATAGAGCAAACTAATTGATCGGGAATATCGCGGGCGGAAAAAAGTCTTTTCACTGTAAACAATTGAGATTTTACGCATTGTTTTAAATCGACTTCATCGTCGAATTCTACGTTTAACGTCACGCCGTCAACGAATTTTAATTGACCACTACGATCATAAAATCCGTATATTTTGTTGTACCGGACAATCAGCATAATAATTGGTTTCGACTGTAGTCAAGAATGTTATTACCCTTATAGCGATAATATAAAAGTTATCAATTGAACTAACGTGTGCCGTAAGCTCTGCGGCAATGCGATTACGGAAAAAATATTAACCAGTCTTACTAAGTAAACACATAATATAGAACTCTAGCCGTAATTCTAGATATCCAACTTTTGATTTCAGGTCGAATCATGGGCTCGATATCAGCGCCGACTCCAGCAGGTTTTAGACGGTCAATGCAGATTGAAATTTCTCTTATTATCAAAATGAAACATTGTGGTTCGTCGAAAAAGTTGAAAAAAATATTGTTCGGCGTTGCTAGAGTCGGAAAAAGAGAACATTTTCGGCGATGACAACGAGGGGTATTGGTTGCAGACGACGCTTGGCTCGGAGACCGCTTCCCGGCTCACACATTTTTGGGAAATATTACCAGACAACAGCACATG
Organism: Adelges cooleyi; assembly: GCF_023614345.1. Taxonomy (NCBI): domain Eukaryota; kingdom Metazoa; phylum Arthropoda; class Insecta; order Hemiptera; family Adelgidae; genus Adelges; species Adelges cooleyi. Next base: position 17,273 of record NW_026096526.1, read on the forward strand.
AAATTATTTTGTACGCAATAGGAATTATTAGTACCGACTCAAGTGTTGTATTCGCAATCAATAAATAAGTAAATTCTCTATAGGGTTTGTGCATGTGTGTTTTTTTTTTAATTACATAATATGGCTGATTCCGCAAATCAATTAGTATACCGAGGAAATGAAATATAACTATTTACCCTCCCAGTTGCGGCCTACAAGTAAATAGTAATAATTCATTAGCGAAATAGCTGTTTCGCATGTGGTCGCGTCCGAATTGGCCAACAGCCGCCGCGCAGATAGGTTAAATCAGCCACTAAAGGTAAAATTTACAATTAGCCATAGATTGTAATTAGCCATTAGATTGTCTATCCGGACTTTAGGAGCCCCCCCGCGCTTCCTATTGAAGTATTATTGAATTTACAAATAGCTTATAAAAAGCCGATGAGATCAGGCTATTGAATAAGCACGTCCTACAAAAACACTCAGAGCGCCTTGCCGTCGCATTCCCCTCAGTGGTAATCAGCAGAACTACCGGTACTAATTTTAAGTTTTGAACTTGTCACGTCTGTGAGTTTATGCGAAATACATTTCAAGATCCGGGTCTACCTACGTCAGCGGATGTACAAAAAATAAAACGAATAGGCGCTAAATACAAAGAGAATTAGTACTGACACTAATATGGGATTTCTGGCAAGTATCGCACACCACCCCGGCGAGATAACTGAAGACGTGGAGTCCATTACGTCTAATATTACAAAATCAGTATCGCATTCCGGCCTGCAGAAAATGTTTGCCAATAAATCACTATACTCGATCGAAAATTCAAAATTACGCATAGGAGATTCGTTCGCGTCACATATAGCAGGTAAACTGAAAACGGGCGATTTCGAGGAAGCGTTCAAATCGATAGGCGCTGATTTCGACGTTTTCGCAAAAAACAACCCGAACGCGATCGTCGATTTGACGGCAGAATATAAAAGCCTTCCAGCGTACCGGTTGAAAAAAATACAACGGCTAGAGACCCTCGTTACGCGAAGAAAGTTCTTATTTTGCCGACGCATCGGATAAAGCCAAACTGAGTGCGGACGCAGCGGCGTTACCGAAAACGTCGAAAGTACGACAAGCGCTTGAATACATATCTCAACGTACACCAAAAACGTTGACCGGTCGGGCGTTAACATTTTTAGCCGGAGCCGGCGTCGTCGGCGTGTCCAACTACGTGCACGAGTACGCTAACGAGATGAGCGGATGTTTTCGGTTCGAAAATGTCAACGGCGCTCTACACGTTTGTAGAGTACTGCAGTGTTCGTGTCACGCCAAGTCGACGTCGGAAAAATCCCACATTCAGCTATGTACACCGTCGGATTTACCAGATACGCTAAAAAATACGCTTTGTGGAGCTGACAGCCCTACGGCGTGTAAACATTGCGACAGTGTCCAAGAGGATCCGCACATATCAAACGTTAACGTCGAATACAGATGTACGCAATTCGATTTTTTCGGCGCTCTAGCTATGATGTTGGGTCACGACGTAGATACGGTTATTCGGCAGGCCGCTATGCTAGAAAATTTAGGATACACGGCGGTGGGCACTAGTTTATACGGGTTGCATACTTTAACGTATTTTATCTTCGTAGCCGCTGCCGTCTTAATATCGATTTACGTATATAAACAATTCTAAACTAACGTGTCTCAGTGCTAATAAATTTCTTCATAAAAAGAAAAAACTAAATATTATGCATGTATACACAAAACAAACAAAATGTCGGAATGGCACATTGCATTTGTCTATATTAGGTATGTTGTGATTGTTTGGTCTTTGGTCGACCGACTTAACTTACAAATAAGTACTCTGCTTCTGTTTAAATAGTAAATAGTAAAAATAATAATTTGTCTCGTTCGCTCAGATCTAAAGTTTATTCAGGCTGTGGTGAACAGGGCGGTGTTAAATGATAAGTTGGTATGAGACTTCTATGTTCTGTCATGTTTTTTTTTTTTAACTTAAACTTAATAGATAACAAGTATTTACTTATTAAATGGTATCTATATCGCTTGGCATCGCAATCTAATAATACGTTAGAAATAAAACCGATATTGACATTTAACTCATTTCCATCAACTGTAAACCATTTATCACTAAAGTCTAAACATGTTTCAAAGAACTTAACTTGAGTTTGCAATACGTGACCGCAGCAGATTGGACCCTAAAAAATATGTCTATGATTCAATCAGCTGGGTTTACCAATATTTGTTAAGAATTTAACTTATTAGTAATTATATCGAACAACTATAAGTATAGTTAATGTAAATTGTAGTTAAATTATGGTTAATGTAAATTGGGTTTCATCGAGATTTGTGAACCTTAACACATTGTTAAAACAATTGTTCGATAACCCTTTATTAGGTTAGCAGAAGTTATTTTATGGAGATTAGGTACAAAGAATGACACAGGCTTGCAGTGTCATGTGCGTACATTCGCACCGCCTCGCTTAAAAAGTGACACAACTCAAAAACATGATTTTTGAGGTTATTATAGCATATTTTAAATAAATATCGTAACATTATTGTGGCAAAACGTCATAAGTATATTATTATTATTTTTCACCGATGTATGTGCCATAACTTAATATATATTATATTATATAAGTTATTGCCCACGCAACTTCTGGTATTACAATATTTTACATTATGTTGTACTTTTTTTTAAATGGCTCTATTGGAAAATGGCATTTATCGAGTTGAGTCACTTTTTAAGCGGGGGGGGGGGGGTACGATATATACATATATATTTTATATGTATATATAATTTGTTACGGTGCAGTGCGTGAGTGGTCCACGCCCACTACTGTCCGCCTAAAAAAAAAGGTGTACAATTAAATGGCAGCTATAAATATTGTACTTTGTCTAAAAGGTTTAAGAAAACAGGATAATAAATTATACAAAAAAAAACCCCATTTAAATAAATTGTATGAATGTTCAAAATATATATACAATGACAATGTAATGACCGATGGTACCAACCTTCAGCCGCCGTCTGCGGTGTAATCAATTCAGGTTATACATATAGTTTTAGTATTTGCATATAATATAAATGGGATTTTTTCGCACGTGTAGGGCTTAACATACACCATTTCCTTCTCCAGAAAAAGGTATTTTGCGCATAAAATAAGCGAAATACCTTTTAACAATATTAAATAGTATACTAATATTTATATAGTATGCTCAATTAATACTTGCTAAATTGTTTCAAAAAAAAAACAATGTGTTAAGGAAAAATAAAAAAAACTTAACATTTAATGTAAGTTAACAAAACCACCAGAAAACATTTATTATGAGCATTAAGAAGCCTAATCGTACACAACAAATTTCTCTTACTCCTAAAATTTAAAAACCATAGTATTTTACAATACTATGGTTAATTCTTCAATAATAGTTGTCAACTATTATCCAGTTGCTCACACTGCTGATTGTAATTTGTTACCACTGACCACATGCTTAATCTTAATGCCCACATACCGTTTATCGAATGAGACAAAAAGTTGTTAAGAAAATTCCGATAACGTGTATAAATCCATCAGTTATTTTCAGAGCATTTACACAAGTATAATATTGTTTGATTATTGACGTACATTATACGACGACATTGTTGATGTGCATCGTCCGCTCCCGCAATAAAAAAAACTCAATCGACTGCTATTATTTTAGTTATATTTATAAACTATATAGGTACATAGGAGATTCGGGGTTTTACTATAATAATGTTAAATAAGTACATAAATAATATTTGATGAGCCTATGGCCAGTAAAAAAAAAAAGGTCATGGGGGGGATACGACACCCTAATCCCCCCCGTAACTACGCCACTGGTAGTTAGCGATAAGGTTAACCCTACATGATTGTACTTTTTGTACTTTAAGTACGAACCACCATTGTACAGTCATGGAAAACATTTGCTGTTCATACTTCATTTCATTCCTTTTCGTCTTACTAGTCCAGAGTACTATACCCACTCCAATAAAAGTAGGCTATAAATTAGCCCAAAAACGGTTCTAAAGTAGTTGCCCAAACACTAGGTATTACTGACCACACTATTGTATAACAATTTAAAATAGATAAAA
>NW_026096527.1:0-6773 GCF_023614345.1 Adelges cooleyi
AAATATATACCTATTTTTTTCCAATAAAATGTATCTATTGAGAGGACAAACTATATATTTAATTATTTTAATATGCTGATTATAACAAGTAGTATTTTACTACCTAATCAATTTTATAAAATAAAATTATAATATATAAAATAATTTGATTTTTATAAATTAATAATAAGTAAAAAACATCATCAATTTGACAATGCTACTATTTTGGATTTTAATTGTCTTTTAATAATATAAACGTTTCGTTCCATATATTAACTTTAATTTATATCATTCCAAAAGGCATAATTTATCTTTAAAAGATTTTTTATAAATTTTTTTTTTTTTACAAGTTCAAAATCATTTAAGCTATCTCACTATTGTACTGTCAATAAATTGTAATGTTTGTTGTTGCTATAATAAATTATGTGAATTTTAGCTTGAAAATGTTTTCAATTAGGGTATATAAAAAAAAAAATTATTTGAAAAACAGCATCTTAATGTTTTTTAGGATGAATAAAAAACAAAGTTATCGTTCAAAGAGGCGTCGAATCCAAGAACAATTATTAACCTACAGTTCTAATGATAATTTAACTACAACAAATAATATCTATGAAACAGAATTACATATTCAAAGTTCTATATCATGCATTACTGAAATACCAAGGTTCAATATAGTGTCTAATTTCTCTCTAGACTATATGCATTTAGTTTGCTTAGGCACTGTTAAAAAATTAATTTTATTATGGATCAAAAAGGGTCCCTATAATGTTAGACTACCTTCTTGGAAAATTAAGAGCTTATCTTTTGATGCAATAAGCCTTAAGACTTCATTTCCTTGTGAGTTTTCTAGAAAACCTAGAAGTCTTGATGAGTTCTCTCGATTTAAGGCCACAGAGCTGAGAACATACTTATTATATATCTTTTCTATTATTTTAAAAGATCATTTATCCATAGATTGCTATAAACACTTCATGTCATTAAGCATTGCCATGATGATATTATTAAGTCCGGATCATTCAAATTTTTTAAATTATGCTAAAGATTTATTAAAATATTTTGTACATGCATTAAAAGATATATATGGTAGCCACTTTATATCTCACAACATACATGGTTATTACACATAGCTGATGACTATGAGCATTATGGACCATTAGACAACTGCAGTGCCTTTCCCTTAAAAAATTATATGCAAAGACTAAAAAAACTATTAAGAAAACCAGATAAGCCTTTAGAACAAGTAGTACTCAGATACCAAGAAATAAGTATACAACACACCAAAAAGGATACACCTAAAATTGAACAATTTAAAGTAGCTCGCTCACATGACAAAGGTCCATTAATTCTAAACACGACATATCCTCAATATAATATATTAAACTTAAAAACGTTTAAATTTAACACAAAAAATAATGCAGATTCTTACTTTTTATCTTATAAAAATGAAATTGTAAAGTAATTAATATTGCTACTTCAACTGTGACTGGCCAAATTATTTTAATTTGGAAAAAGTTTGAACACATGCTAGATATGTATGATCAACCGATAAAATCCTCACACTTCAATATTTATATAGTGGAAACTTTGTCAAACACACTTTGTTCATGGTCAGTAAATGATATAAAAAAAAAGTAATGATATTTCATTTTAAAAATAAAGCTATTGCTGTTCCATTTCTACATGCCTTGTAAAATTATTTACAATCTACTTAACAACAAATCTTTTAACAGGTCAGAAATTATACTTGAGTGTACTTATTGTGTTGTTTATCTAATTTGTTGTTAATTCAATTTTTAGGATGTGGACAGTTGTTCTTTTTAAAAGTGATAACACAGTTGACGCTGTTCCATCTCATTGTGTGAACACTAGTAAAAATATTTGTGCTTGGCCTAAAAAAGACGTAAAGAAATGCTTAGAACGCAGGCTTCAACCTAATAAAATCGAATATGATTTTTTTCCTGCAAGGATCTTGAAAACCAATATTAGTAAGTCTTTAATTTTATTTGTTGATTTTATTTTTTATGTCTAATAAAACTTGAAAATAAAAACATTATCTTGTAGAAACCTGGCAAGAAGCTAGATCAAAAGCTAAACTAGCAGAGGAAACTTCCGATTTAGATCAAGAACAAAGAAAACGCATAAAACACAGATCCAGTACAGTAACCATTCCAAATCCACCAACCTTTAATCAGGAAAGATATTCAATAGGTAAACCATTATCTTAAGCATGTTTAGTTTTTAGTGAGTTATCTGCTAAAATTACTGCCTATAATAAGGGGGAACATTTTAAAGAAAAATATGCACATTGTCCATTTATATGGACTAATTAATTGTAGTCATACAATTTTTTAGTATTATGAAGGTTGATATAAATGTTTTTATTAAAAGTAGTAAAAATCTAAAATTTTCTTTATCTTTGTGTTTCAATGTGGTAGAGGTACTTACAATTAGTTAACTAAAAATAATAGAGCTGTTTTATGCTATTTTATTTTATTGTAATTTTGTGTTATTATTTATTAGTCGATGAAAACAGAAGCGACACTAGTGAAAATCAAGATGACATTGTTAAAGAACCATCATATAAGCTAACCAAAGAAAATAATTTATTAGGTGAGAAAATATTATAATAAGAGCTATTTTACAAATTAAGTTTAAAAAGATGCTACTAATATGACTAGTTAATGAGGTATATAAAGTTCTAAATATTTTATATATTATAGTGGTAGAAGATTCCAGTGATGAAAACATGGGAAAAAATCCTTTATTATGTTTAAACAAAAGACAAGCATCTGATTCTCCTGTATCAAGTGAAGGTAAGCATTTATATTTTAAATACCCATTTGTATATACAAAATACTTACACTACAAATCCATAAACATAATTAAATAATTGGGTACCTCTTTATATTATTGCGCAACAAAGACATAATTAGATTTACATTGAATAATTTTAAAAACAAATCACAAATAAAACATTTTAGTAATTACATTTGCATTGAATATAAAGTTGCAGTTATCGAAGAAAATATTGCAATGTAACCGTAAATAGCTTATATTTTAATTTTATACTATAATTAAGACTTGAACCTATGAATCAATTGAATTTTAAAGCTAGACCTAAATTGTGGATAACATGATATGACGACTATTTAAAAAATATTAAATTTATAATTTTGCTAGAATAATTGTAAGTACACAAACAAATTAAAAAAAACTTATAATATAACAATATATTGAAATATTGTTCATATCGACTTAAAAAATGGTATCAATTCGTACAAGAAAATGATAAGAAAAAAAAACATAATCGTAATCACGGCTACAATAATAATCGTCAGTACCTTACAATTCTTTTTTTTGTTGTTCAATTTTAGTGTTTTACTTGTGATTTTTAATTAATATTATTTATTTTAATAATTTAAATGTTGAATGTACTCTTTAGGTACAATAATATCTATAGAATAATTTTGATACTGATTGTTATTATATTTTAATTAGAAATAAAACGATTCGCAAATAACACAAAGCCTAATGTAAGAAGGCATCTAAACTTTGATGAAGGTTATGTCCAAACTAGTGGCGGAATTGAAAAACACCAAAGTTAGTATTATAATATTTATAGTGTTGGTTTTTTTAATTTCAACTAAGAAATTACAATTGTAATGTATGTTTAGTGAAACAAAAATTTTAAGTGTACCTAGAAAAAACTCTAAGCAACTTATGGTTATATATAGTAAATAAATAAATATTGAAACCCTAAACCATAAAAATAATACACTATGCATACACACACGTAGTTAAACAAAAATGTTGTCATCTTCAATGCTAACGACAGACAGTCTGTCGTAGAGTATTTATTTCTGTACTATTTTAAGTGTAGGTTAAAAAACAAAATTACTTTTATATCCAATGGGTACTCATATGTTAGTATGTAGTAATCATAAATATGATAATGTATTTAAATCTACTCTATTTTCATATTTTATTATAATTTTCCAATGATATTTCAATAGCTAAATATTTATTAGTAGTACCTAATAATATTGGTTTAATAATCATAATATGCATATATGATACTAACTCAAATGGTCATTATTTGTTTAAATGTAAATACTTCTTGTTTTTATATTAATTCTATACTACAATATTATTTTAGGAAGTAGTGATGATGAATGTTATATTATTAAGATTGTAGCGTCCCCTTTCAAAGTTACAAATGATTATTCTTTTGAATGTGAACAAAAAAGCCAAAGTTTGTAACTTTTTTATTATCTGATATTGTTATGATGTTTAACCAAGAAATATATAAATAAAAACTTTATTATTAATTTTAAACGTTTTATATTGAATAAGTCTTAGCATTTAAACGTAACTGACAAAATAACCTTTTTGGTAGGTGTGCCAACCAAAAAATTGAGTAAGCTGATTGAAAATAAAGTATTCACTCCCAATTCAGCAAACAGGCCATCATCAGGTAGGAAGTACTATTCATCAAATTTGATATAACATATACATTTTTAGTAGTCATCAATTAAGAAATTATTTTTTAATACTATAAAATTGCTTAAAATTAATTTATATTGTTTACAATATGCAAATTTGTTTTTTCTCCACAGATATGATGATGAAAATATTGAGAGTTTCTCTAAAAATTAAAGACCATGTCTTCGAAATTACTGAAAGATTAGATAAAATTGAAGACAGTTTTTCAGCTTTTCAAAATAAAAATAATAGTGCAGATCATGAAATAGAAATAGAAAATATGTATTTGGACTATTTTCCTATTAAAAACGAAGAAGACTTAAATGAATTTGAAAGAACATTTAGATCAAGTGTTGTAAGTTAATCTTAATATATAGTTTAATAAACATAATATTGTACCTTAATGTTTTTTTAATCATTTTTTTAGATGTATTGCTTTTAAAATTATGTTTATTTATTCATTTTTGAAAAAAAAATTAGATAGCTGAAATCAAACGTTTTTCGAAAAAAGAGTTAACTCCAACAGTTCGAGAAGTATTAAGGCAGATTTTTAAAGATGAACTACTTCAAAATTATAGTTATGTTGGCCAAAAAGGTAAAAAGGTGTTTAGCAGTTTAGCAACATGCACTATGATTATGGGTATGAACATGTATACATATGATATTTAATATTAGTAACTCCAATATAATCAAATAAATGTCCAACATTTATTATTTGCTTACATTTTAATACAAATGTGTACTAATATGCTTGAAAAGTAATGGTATGGTGTATTAATATTTAATTATTTGTAACTGCCAATAATTTAAACAGGGTAAATGTCCTGCAAAACAAAATAAATGTAAGAGTTGGTTAACAAATTGATAGTGAAATCTAACCAGCTATTGTGCTAGTACCATATTGAATGTCTGATACCATTAAGACTTATATTTCAACACCTTTAGAAGTTACTTAATACTTTTAAAAATAATTATTGCACTTTGTTTTACAGAATCTATCAAAAGTATGAAAGACCACAAGGAAGCCACTAATGATAAAATTGCAAGTTCAATAAAAACATATTTGTCTGGTGCGCCATCTCGGCTCGTGGAAAAAAAAAATAATGTAAAATATAAAATGTTATTATATTTACATTTATTATGTATAATTGAACCAAACTGTTAATTCAAATAAAAAGATTTGTTTTGTTTTATGTATTATAGTATCATTATTTGTTTATATAATCATCTTTCTATAACCTAGTTAATATTAATTCATCTATCCATAATTTGAAAAAATTAAATAGAGTGACTGCAGTCTACACATTCAATTGTTGTGTATTTAATTAATATAAATTACAACAATTATTATTTTAAATAAAACAAAATAAATGGTCATTCTCTGTATACAAAAATAGCGTTATTAAAACATTATAAAAACAATTTGAAGTATGCTATAATGTTATTATAATATTTTCTTTACATTATAATGTTAACGTAATTATATTATTTTAACATTATAAACGATACATTACAAGAGTAATATTATAATTATATTATGGTAGAAATATTATTAAAATCTGATTGCGGTGGCCAAATAATATTACTCAAATGTTTTTGAAATATTAATGTTGCCTTTAAGATATGAAGAAATAATATTAATGTAATATTTGTCACTACAGTTGTAATATTTAAATAACGTTTTATTAATATGTTTTTGCTATCTGGGTGGTAGCTTTTGTTTTCTATTTTCTTACATGAATGAAATCGTCTTTAAAAAAAAATGTAGCAATATTTTTTTTTATCAATGAAGCAAATGTATTCATATTTGGTTAATATTTTTATTTATGGTAGATCTAATGTCAGATTTTATTTAATTTAAAATTTTGTAATCTAACCCATATTTTGCATTTCTAATGCATAACAGATATTTGATTATGGAATATAAAATTAATTAAACTTGGTGTTTGACTATCATCCATACATTTTATACCAAATATTTTCTTCAAAATATTAATGATTGACAAATAAATGCGTATAGGTTATAACATGTTAACAATAAATCAAACTTTTTCATTTGTTGATTTAATCAAGTCAGTCAATGTACATAAAATAAAATAAAGTAGTTGTATTGATTTGAAAATTCTACTGTTGTTCACTTGTGCTCTTTTAATTATTATTAAATTAATGTAAATATTTTTTTTATCAATATTCATTTTTTTGTAGAATATACTTTTAGTAATAATTACAATTTTAAATAGATTATTTTATTATATACAGGGTGTCCTACAAAGATCTGACAAACGAAATATATTGTATCATTATTATTATTT
>NW_026096528.1:0-43436 GCF_023614345.1 Adelges cooleyi
TGTAATGGGTTACTAAGTCCAGCCATGTTTACGTCATGACCGATTTCTCCTTGAATACTAATATGTGTACGACCGAAAGGAGTTATTCTATACTTTGTATATAACCAAAATGTAAACAACGTCATAAATTGTAAAATCCAAATTATAAATTGTAAAAGCCAATTTATTTATGCAAATCATATATTTTGTACAACTGAAAGATTGTAAAAACGCACAAACAAACACATAAATTGTATCTATCCGACAATGTTAGGCACTTAGCAGAAGACAACTTGGCCATTCACCAACAACCCGGATTAACGCTTGCACAACTGAGAAAAGGTCACCGAGGCGGGGATCCGAAGGACTCCCTCCACTCGAACCGGATGGACATTTTGCGTAAATACCAGCCGTTTCACCACAGCACCTTCAGAAGTGTTCTTGGCTGTGTATTATGACATACCTGCAACAAGCACTTATTTTCATTATCTGTGTATCAACTTAATGCTTATATTGTAATACATATATTACCTATTTTTAATTGAAAGTATTAACTTTATTTACGAAACATCCATCTTCCTTCTTCAACCACTTGTGTGTTAAAGTATCCAAAGGCCACAGACTGCTGGAACTTTACACTGGCGCAGATACGGTACGATTGTCAAAGGCGGGACTGATTGCAACATCACACCGAAGACCAATTGAAGAAATTCCAGCCTTCTTGCTCTTCAACGCTCTTTGACACGACCAGACGACTCAAAAATGAACGCTCTGTTGTGAGTAATCTATAATATAAGGATATAAATAAGTTAATTAAGTTGATTGTATGAGTAATAATAAGCAGTTAGACACTTCTCACGTTAAGAAAGAATTAGATTTATCTGAGGTTACGTTAGAATCTAATGAAATTGATTTAATTAATTTAGACGACAGTAACAGTAGTTCTATTATTATTGATCAGGAATCTGAAACCGACCCGATAGACCTTTTGAACATAACACTTAGGGAAGCAGATAGGCGATTAACTAGGAGTACACTAGGTGTAGTGCATGTTGAACTACAAACGGTTAGGAAAACAAAATCTAGGGCAAAAGAAACTAACACAGCAACTACGGCTAATACACCAGAAGTAGAAACTAATCAAGCAACGATGTCTTCAACTCCCACTTTAAGTTTAACGGACGCGTTACATTTAACTCCTAAATACTCCGGTGAAACGGATATTTATCAATTTTTAAATGCATGTGAGGCAATAATTAATTCAGTTAATGCCGATCAAATACCGCTTTTGTTAAAAATGGTTATAAGCACCAAGCTTACGGGCCGTGCATTTAATTGTACTAAATATAAAACTTTAGCATCATGGGAGGAGTTGAAAAAATCTTTGCTTGACGCGTTTGAAACACCTTTTGCAGCGGCTAATTTACAAATTCAATTAAATATAATAAGAATGAACAAAAATGAAACAGTTAATAGTTATAATGAACGGGTAGATGAAGTTTATCAAAAATTATGTAACGCTTTAGCTGCGGGAAAATCAAAAGAAGACGCGAAAATTATAAATGAAAATGTAAAAACACAGGCTCTGGTTAGTTATATTAATGGGTTAAATGAACAACTTAAATTTGAAGTTAAAACTAAAAATCCTCTTACACTTGATAGTGCTATGCAAACCGCAGTCCTAGCCGAAAAGGACTTGATCACTTATAGAGGGGTACAGGATATGTTTAAATCGCAAAACGCAGGGAATAATTTTAATACGGGTCAAAATAACAACGGGAATAGGGGTTTTCAGTCACCAAGGAATAATGGCAATAATAATAATAATCGGGGTAACAATTTTAATGGTAATCGTCCTAATGAAGATAATAGACGTTGTAGGATTTGCAACCAAATAGGTCATTTATCCTATAATTGTAGATTAAACACTAACAATGGCAATAATAATAATAGACCTCCACCTCAGCAAAATAGGCAAAATACTAATTATCAAACGGGAAATTTTAATTCGAATAATGCGGGTCCTATTGTCTGTAATTATTGTGGCAAAATCGGGCACGGGGAGTCTGTTTGCTATAAAAGGGAAAATGACGCGAAACGTGCAAATATGGGGAACGTCGCGATTAAAGCAGAAAATTTTCAGGAACCGACCGCGAGTCACGGGACGCGCGTCGTGAGGCAAATAGCCGTGGAATCTCAGACTGTTTCAGAATCACCCGAACGACAATGATAAATAAGCATATTTTTTGTAATAGTAACGCTAGCAAAAACGATAATTTTCAGTTGCTAGTCGATACTGGCTCTCAGATTAATATTTTAAAAATTAGCACGGTAAAAGATGATATTATGGTTAACGAATTAAAAAGGGTTTATCTTAAGGGAATTCATGAGAAAATTATACCAACGTATGGTACTATAGTTATTCCGATAATAATTAATAATAAGGAAATATATACAGAATTTAATTTAGTAGGTAACAATTGTATAATGCAGGAAGATGGTATTTTGGGGGAAAAATTCCTTACTGAAAATCACACGGTGATAGATATGGGTAATAATGTTCTTTTGATAAATGATAATGATGATGATGTTTTAGGCGAAAATAGTAAGCAAAATGGGAAAAATGATATTTTAGAAAATGAAAAAGAATTAGGTATAGTTGGGAATAATGAAGTATTAAATGAAGAAAATTTGAATATGGATAGTAATGTAATTGGGGAAAATATGTTAGGTGAAACAGATACCAAGAGTATTTTAATGGTTAACGGGGAACAAATAATTGACGAGTGTATAGTCAATGGGAGTATAATTAATGAAAATGTAGTTGATGGGAATATAGCCAGTAGGAATAGATTAAGTGAGGATATAGTTGAATTCCCCTTAGCAGGAAAAATTGAAAAAATAATTATAATGATAATGGATTACGCCAGGGTGTATCATGTTCGCATCAAGCGGCGAATAATATTGAACATTTTGCTTTGGGTAAGAATGAAAAAGATATAAATATTAGTTATGATGAAATAAATGACAAATGTAGTAAAATAGATTTAAATGCGAATGACGCAGGGGATATAAATGTAGAAAACACGACATTGGAATGTATTGGGTCACAGAACACGGATTTAGTCGATACAGACGGGGCTCATAATGATAGTAATGGAAATAAATTAGTAAAAAGCATCTGTAATAAGTTTCATTTAGATGACAGGATAATAAACAATGTCGGTAGCGCGAAACTAACCGATACAAAAAGTAGGCAGGTAGCCAAGAATAATAACGACTGTATAATATTGCAGCCGAGGTCAGAGACGGTCATAACAGTACCAATAGCTGATTTGGACGGGCAGGAGATATTAATAAATAAACAAGAATTGGTTAGGGACGTATATTGTAGCAGCGCGATTTCTCTTGTCAAGGATGGTGGGTTTATAGTAGGACTATTAAATATCGGGAAACCGAGACATGTTTAAGTAGACACGATTTAAGTAAAATAACTTATGAAGGACAAACCAGTTATAGTATTTACAATATTAATGTAGAAAATATCGAAGAAGACAGAATCAATAAGATTAAAACATTAATTAGGAGCGATCATATGAACGCTGAGGAAAAAGAAACTATTTTAGGAATATGTGGGGATTATGCAGATATATTTCATTTAGAGGGAGATAAATTAACTTGTACTAATACAATAGAACACGAAATTAGAATAAAACCAGATCAAAAGCCCGTGTACCTAAGACCGTATAGATTGCCTTTCGCGCAGCAAGAAGAAATAAGTAGACAGGTATCGCAAATGGAACAGGACGGGATAATACAGGAAAGCTTCTCTCCTTGGAATTCACCACTGTTGTTAGTAAAGAAAAAGTTAGACGCTAGTGGGATTCAAAAGTACCGTATAGTAGTTGATTTTCGGGGGTTAAATGCTGTTACGTTAGATGAATTTTATCCGATACCTAATATTACCGAGATACTTGACCAATTAGGCCGAAGTCAGATTTTTAGCGTCCTAGATTTAGCCTCGGGATTTTATCAAATTCCCTTATCAGAAGCGTCACGGGAACTCACTGGATTCACCGTAATGAACTCCAGACACGGAGCGAGACACATGATTTTTACTCGGACAGTTATGGGTTTAAAAGGAAGCCCTTTGACCTTTTCACGTCTTATGGCTACAGTACTATCAGGGCTAATAGGACTTAAGGCATTACTGTACATGGATGATATTATCGTGTATTCGAGTACGCTCACCGAGCATAACTCTAAGCTACGTGACGTTTTCGATCGGTTAAGACAGCATAATTTAAAGATTCAGCCAGATAAATGCCATTTTATTCAAAGGGAATGTGTATTCCTCGGGCATGTTATTTCAGCTGATGGTATTCGTCCGGACCAATCGAAGGTCCAAGCGGTTCTAAACTTTCCTGTCCCCAGAACGCCAAAAGAAATTAAGAGCTTTTTAGGTCTCTCAGGTTTCTATAGAAAATTTATTGATAAATATAGTAGCATTGCAAAACCATTAACTAATCTATTAAGAAAAGGGGTAAAATTTGTATGGACAGAAAGTTGTCAGGAGGCATTTGATACATTAAAAAACGCGCTATGTTCAGAACCCGTTTTGCAATACCCAGATTTTACTAGGCCATTTATATTAACTACGGATGCTAGTTTAAAGGGATTGGCAGCTATATTGTCACAGGGGGAGCCTAAAGAAGAAAAGCCTATAGCATATGCCTCTAGGACTTTAAATAAAAGTGAGAGTAACTACTCAACAACCGAACTCGAATGTTTAGCAATAGTATTTGGGGTAAAAACGTTCAGGCCTTATCTCTATGGACGAAAGTTCACAATATATTCAGATCACAGAGCTTTGCAGTGGCTCTTTAACTTAAAAGACCCTTTATCAAAGTTAGCCCGTTGGCGAATATTATTAGAAGAATACGATTATGAAATACGTTATAAGCCGGGAGTACAAAATTCGAACGTAGACGCGCTAAGCCGAGTATACAGCATTACGGAAGTTAAAGACTTAACGTACCCAGTTTTCCTTGAAAAATTTGAAACACAGTTGATTACTAATAAAAATGTATCCGAAGTAACGGGGGAATTAATAGACGCACCCGACGAATATCACATAGTGTCAGAGATCGCGAAGCAATTTAATTTTAGAACCGGTATTAACTACCAGTTAAAACAGAAATTCGGAGCCGACCAAAACGTACAGGCCGGTGATATTGGAGAAACGACTTTCATAAAAAATAGCGACCGGTACATTATATTTTTAATAACGAAAACACGCGATCAGCAGGTAACGACGTGTGAAAACCTGTTTTTATCGTTAGTAGCATTACGGCAGTTCTGTGAAGAAAACAACTTAAACAAACTAGCCATGAATAAATTAGGACATGATGACGACGTAGACTGGTCACACGTGAGGTCAATGATACGGTATGTTTTCCGTGATACCGACATAAATATTATTATTTGTTCACGCGTAGAGTTTACACCGGAAGAAAAACGTACTATTTTTGCGCAATATCATGACTCAAAGCTTGCTGGTGGCCATTTAGGCGTGAATCAGACGATTAAAAAAATAAAGCACTATTTTAACTGGAAGGGGCTTAAAAAGGAAGTAAAAGAGTATATTAAAAAATGCGATTCTTGCCAACGCAACAAAATATCGAACCACCACGTTAAACAACCTCTTGCTATTACTAGTACAAGTTCACGAGCTTTCCAGACCATTCAATTAGATATAGTCGGTCCTATGCGAACCACTGACTTAGGCAACAATTATCTTTTATCGATCAAAGACGACCTTACTAAATTTGCCTTGGCATTCCCCTACCCGACCACAAAGCTAATACGGTCGCAGAAGCACTTGTAATACATTTTGTGTGTTTACATGGACTTCCAGAACGAATTTTAACCGATCAAGGAACGGATTTCTTATCAAAAACTTTTGCTCAGAGTATGCAAGTTGCTAAATATAGATAAAGCTCAAGCTTCAGCTCATCACGCGATGTCGCTTGGCTCGCTTGAGACGCTCCACAGGAACTTAGCAGAATATCTGCGTGCTTATTCAAATAAGAACTTAGATGATTGGGATAAAAATATAATGTACGCTATCTTTGTTTACAATAATACTGTGCATACGTCGACTAACTATAGCCCGTATCAATTGGTATATGGTAGATCTATAGAAATACCTTTTAAATTACAGCGCGAACCAGAACCTCGTTATAATTATGATGATTACTATTTTGATTTAAAGCAGCGTATGCAAGTAGCTCATAAAATAGCTAGGGAAAATTTAATAAAGAAAAAGGTAGAGTCAAAGGAACGCTACGATAAGAAAATTAATCCAATAGAATTAGAGGTGGGAGACGACGTTTTGTTAATGGATCATACTCAAAGAAATAAATTAGCTCCACTTTGGAAAGGACCATATAAGGTAACAGAAGTAATAGGGTCCCACAATGTACAGATATTACGGGGAAATAAACACGTGGTTGTTCATTTAAATAATGTAAAGAAATATTTCAGTCATAGTTCCGATGAAGAAGAGTAATACTAAGACTGCCATGTTTCTATAATATTGCACTTTTAAATCAAATTAATAAAAAAAAAAGAGAAAACACTTTTAGTTCACTAAAAAAAAACACTGCACATAAATAAAATAGCTTTCACTAACCTGTAGTTGTTTCGCCATGATGAATATAAAACAAGTTCTTTAGTAAAACCAGAATTCGGTGTGCGATTTGTCTCCCCGAGTAGGTCTATGATTTATTTTATTTAAAAAAAAATAATAATGAAAAAAAATGGCGTAATGACGCCTGACGCATATTTTAAATATGAGTTATTTTATATTATGCTGTTACTTTAACGTTATTGGTATTATTTAATTTTCTGAAATACATTAATACATATTAATAATTATATAACTTAAAATATAACTTAAAAGAAAATATAAAATGTAAAATTTTATATTAAAGCAACACAAACGTTTGAAATAATACTAACAACGATACAAGAATATGGCGGGACGCATACTAAACGCGGCGGGAATCGAAAACCTGTGTAGGGCGATTTCATCACGATACTCTTAAGACAGGTGCACGCTGGACCAACGGAAGGTCGACAATAAAAACCGCATTCCTTTTGGGGTGTTACAACGTTGTCACATTGTACTCAAACCGTTTTTGGTGACACACGTAACACACACGACCAGTTTAAACCGCTTACAACGAATAGAAAGGGCAGGCCAGTTCATTGAGAAATGTACTGTAATATTCAAGTATTATAAACGTTTGGTATCTTCTGTATAACAGGTACATTGCTTAAAAAAAAAAAAAAACGTAAAATTACGACTACGGTTCCAAAACATTTAGGGCATTTTATATAATTTTAAACAAGGGGTTCTATAAAAAATGTCTTTTAACGCATTGTTATATCATTTCTTTTCAATCACTTGGACAAACGGAAAAAGCTAATAAATAATGTTCCACTATCTAATTACTTAATTCCCATTCCTAGAAAATAATCTTTTTACCTGTATTTTTGTTCCAATGAAAAAAAATTGTGAATCAATTCTTATTGTGTCAAATTTTGTTTTGATCACTATAATAATAAAAGAATTCGATTAAAATTTCAGCACAATACCACTACTATTTATAGTACGACTTGTTAAGTCAACCACGCCTTATCAAGATGACAGACTGTTAACCACTGCGGGTTTACTGTATGAAAGTTTGGGACAAATGAGAGTTCAACAAACAACTTACGATTTTACCGCATATCTAGATTTAAGCTATTATAATACTAATTCAGACCAATTAAAACTACGTATTACCGAATTAAAAGAATATTGTAAAAATTATGATAATCGCACCTTTGAATGGAATTCAATAAATAATGTAACTACTACTGATAAAACTCTATCACAGCGATGTGCCTTTATAGTAGATAAAATAGATTTTATTCGCGAAGAAGTTGGGCGAAAAATAGATTTAAGTCTAAAAGCTGTAGGGCATACTAAAGTCAAAAATCGACGTGCTATACCGTGGTCAGTTTTGGCGAAAACAGCTAAGACCATCTTTGGGCTTTGTAGCGATACATGCTTAGAAAAATCCGAATCTCTTATAAAGAATTATCTAGACGGAGGCGAAACAGCCTTGCCGCAAAATACTAGGGTATTTAAAATATCACAGAATGTTAAACCTGGTCAAACTTTGCCACCACAAATAAAACCACCTTCCGATATCTTTACCACAGGGATGATGGAATTATTCCGATTAGGTAATGTCGCTGAAATTGAATTGTTATTATCACAATACATTTATGAATCTAATCTCATATTTGAAATACTACAATTAGCACGGTTAGGTCAACTTCATTCTAGTTTAATAAGTATTGACGAACTTCAGACGCAATTTGTTTTTATAGCAAACCAATTGGAATCAAATACTCAGCTTCCGTTTGATACTAGTCTTGATCACTTAGCTGAAACAATTAGATTGTCACAAATTATTATTTATTATGCTGATGGGAAAATTGTATTTAAAATAAACTTGCCCGTAATTTTAAAAGATCGGCTACTTTTGTATCACATTGTTCCTTTGCCAATTTGTAATAACCAGACTTGTATGTATATTAAGCCAAAATTTCACTATATCGCTGTAACAAACAATCATGAACGATATTCGACATTCGAAAAAATTGATCAGTTAAACTGTAAACGAAGCTCAAATTTCTTACTATGTGACGAATTATATCCACTCCATGCTTACAGCAATTTGCAAGTTTGTGAGCTTTTACTATTAAAACAACAAAGAATTGTTCCTAGTAATTGCAAAATCCTTTATAACAGAATATCCAGTACTATTTTCTATAAATTTACAAATAAAAATAAATGGCTTTATATCTCACCTGGAGAGACCATTTTTATGGCCTGTGGGGATCACCCCGCAGAGCGGATACAATTAGAAAATAATGGGATACTAAGTTTAAATTCGTCTTGTAGAGCCTACAGCGATCAAGATGTATTAATACCAGGAAAAGAAATTATTTCTGAAGGATATAATGATTTTATTGCTAATATCACCATGCCTGAACCAACATATTTGAGTTCAAGGTTTAATAACCACTTTTTAAATGCCTTTCACACACAAGCTCGTTCAATTAGTGATCTTTTAACTAACGGGAAGTCAACAAGACAACTCGAAGCAGAAGCCGATATTTTTCATGTACCATTTATACAAAGTATATATGAATACGTTTTGTTAGGTCTCAGCATAGCTAACTTAATAATAATTCTAGTAGTATTATATATAAATGATATACTACAGTATAACCGCTTAAGACGAGCACGAGCCAATAGGATTGGACAAGCCGTGCGCGCGGGAGAGGAAATACCTTTATAAAATATTAAGCAACAAAATAACAAGTAGCAAGTAGAGATATATAAATATTTAAATATATATATAAGAAAAATCATGGTGAAGGACGACTAATATACGTATGACGTTATATCTGTAGTAATGTAATGAAACCTGTTTTAGCGCAAACATAAAGATCATAGTAGCCGATTTCGAGTTTCTGCCGAAAGCCAACAGTGAATATGTCACTGTGTCGGGCTGCCTGTTGTCAACGCACAAGAATAATGACCCAGTGAAGCTATCGGGATTTCCGGTAGTGGTAACCACGAATTGTGCGCCACGACAGGCTACAGACCAGGAACTCAGATCGCTTACTCGACAGTGCAATAGATTTAAGGCAACGAAACCAGCGTTTGGCTCGTTATTAAACGAGCTAAATAAAGGACTGTGTCAAAAGGGACCCTCAACGATGAATTTATCCTCCATCTCAAAGTATATCCACAAAGGTTCAAGGAAACCCATCGTAGTATTTTGGAACGGTAACCATGACTACAAAATATTACAGCAAATGGGACTGAAAAATGTCTATAAATACTTGAATATGACCGCCTGGGATAATAACAATGACGGGCGGTTCAATTTAAAGTTGCTAAACATGGTGACCGGAAAAATCTATTACGATGAGTTTCTAGGGGAGGTAAAGAAGGGAGGAAGGGATCTGAACCTAAGGGAAGCTCACGAATTAACGTGTATAGAAACACACTCCCCCCACATGAACTTTCATGATCCAGTTTTTGACACGGTGGCTTCTCGCTGTGTTTTGAACTATATTATTAGAAAGTTAAGGCCAATTAGATTTTACAGATTAATTAAGGACATGCCTAGTTTAAGAAAAAAGAAAAACAAAAAAAAGAAAAAAAAAAACATAACTAACATTACGAAATAAGTAGCATAAGTATTACTAACATTTAAATTCTAAAAATATATGTTTTAATGTTCTAGGTGAATGGAAAACTTTCCTACCTACATTAGCATTAGTACATTAGACATAATGAGTACGAGCAATCCCCGTATAGTCTTTATGAAAAAAATCATAAATTGTGCTTTAAACAATTGCACTAACCATCTTGCACCCAGACACACATTGAAAACCATAATAGCTGAAGTAAATTCAGAATTAATTATAAAATTTGATAAGCAGTATTTGAAAAGCAGTGAAAAGGATATTACAAATTTAATGAGGGAACTTTATGGGTCGTTACGACCATATAACATTTCAATGGCACTCGTTATCGCGGCCATAGAGGGGGATAACCTATTAGATACATTTTTTGAACATGAAAATGTAACAGATGTAACAAAGTATTTTATTAGCATACTAAGAATAGCCTTTGAAAACTGCACTATTTATAAAAGAAGACGAACACTTTGGGACATATTAGTAGAGGCTAATACATTCAATTTCCCCATTAGATTTCTTAAAAGTGTCGAAAAACAAGTTAAAACTACATTTAGAAATCGTTTTAATAATTTACGACCCTACAACGTTAGCATGGCATTAGTCATAGCTGTCCAAGACAGAGACTATTTAATATCACAAATTACGGGGGAACTACCTAATATGGATTATGAAGTGGACGAGATCATAGACTAGGCTATGCCTAAAAAGTTCTAAGGGGGACAGGACTTGTCTCTCTTCACACCGAACTGGTATGGCCCTGTCTTGATTAAGTCCACCCTTCCTTATTTATTTAAAGAAAATTACTCGTACCTCATTTAATGAAGACGGACGTGTTGTTCCCCATGGTTCTAGGAAAGGCAGGACTTGTCTTTTCTCACACCGAGCTCAAGGACACAAACCGACGTCAGATTGTGATTAATAATAATTAATAAGATTATAACTCAGTCAAAATTATAGAGAGAGAAAGATGCTTTTATCATAGATTCTAAATTAACTGAAGATATTATCTAAGGTAATAAATTGTAATTGTATTTTAAAAATATTATAATGTCAATTTAAAAAAAAAAATATATTGTGCTATGAAAAAAAATATATATATATTGTATTGTACTTTAATGAAAAAAAAAGTATATTGTAATTGTAATTGAAAAAAATAATAAGAAATAAGATATATTGTAATACTAACCTATATACTAACCACTAATTTTGAATGTTTTAAAAAAAAAAAACTAAACTATATGTAAAACTAACTATTAACCTATATATTCACTATGTATCCAAATGTATAACCATATAATGTATAACTTTTAAAAAAAAAAACCATTGTAATTTTAACGATATGTAAATGATACACAGGCATGTAATTGAGTATTGTCAAAGATGTTTTATCCATAAATGTACAAAACATCTTTCTTAGGGGAGAGAAGTGTAATGGGTTACTAAGTCCAGCCATGTTTACGTCATGACCGATTTCTCCTTGAATACTAATATGTGTACGACCGAAAGGAGTTATTCTATACTTTGTATATAACCAAAATGTAAACAACGTCATAAATTGTAAAATCCAAATTATAAATTGTAAAAGCCAATTTATTTATGCAAATTATATATTTTGTACAACTGAAAGATTGTAAAAACGCACAAACAAACACATAAATTGTATCTATCCGACAATGTTAGGCACTTAGCAGAAGACAACTTGGCCATTCACCAACAACCCGGATTAACGCTTGCACAACTGAGAAAAGGTCACCGAGGCGGGGATTCGAAGGACTCCTTCCACTCGAACCGGATGGACATTTTGCGTAAATACCAGCCGTTTCACCACAGCACCTCAGAAGTGTTCTTGGCTGTGTATTATGACATACCTGCAACAAGCACTTATTTTCATTATCTGTGTATCAACTTAATGCTTATATTGTAATACATATATTACCTATTTTTAATTGAAAGTATTAACTTTATTTACGAAACATCCATCTTCCTTCTTCAACCACTTGTGTGTTAAAGTATCCAAAGGCCACAGACTGCTGGAACGTTACACATCATCAGAATCCATGTTAGCCGATGTGGAAAAAAACAAAGAGCTTGAAAATACCGTTATGGCACGTCTAATTGAAATAAATTCGAATAATTTTTTTTTCGACCAAAGTAACTTTACTACTGGTAAGTTCACTAAAACGTATTTTTCACACCGGTGGTCCATGTTAGATCGTTACAATACTATTTGGGATAAAGATAATTTTACATTATTTGAGGATTTTGAAAGTCAATATAGTTTTGCCATGTTGAGGAAAGTAATAAAACAGTCATTTAAAGCTATTGATTTTCAAGTAATAGCTTCATTTAATCGTTTTTCTCAATGGAAATGTTTTTTTTTAACATAATGTTATTATTAAATTTAAATTTATCTTAATTGTATCAAAATTTTAAATCGTTTTTCAAGTAGGATAAGCGATTTATACGGTTTGTAAATTCCGATTTACCTTTTTCAATACAGTTTTTTCTCATCATAATGATGTAATCATTTTTATTTTGTGACCTTACGTGTTAAATTGTGCCTTCTTAGTTGTTGTGAAAATTAATCATAGTTTACCCAAAACCCTAACAGTCTTATCATAATGTTATCAAAACAATAAATGAAGTCAAATAAATAAAGTGCTACGATTTTATCTGGTTCTCATTTCTAATAAATATTTATTCATGAAATTATCCTCGATCGAAAATTTAAGAAAAACGCAAATCAGAACATAGCGTGTGATTATAATTTGGATACTTTATCAAAAACTAAAGTATACATATTTTTTGGGGTAATCAATCCGTGTGTACGGGTTTGTTGTGTTTTGTGAGGTTTGATTTTGTAGTAAATTACTTAAAACTTACGGCACATTTATTGGGGTTTCACCCAGTGTGCACCTTAATAAATTTGAGTCATCTGGATAAATAGATAGAATTATAGATAACAATACAATTAGAAAATATAAGAAGAACTTGGAGACGTATCTCTATTTTCCAGCAAATTCATTAATTCGTTCAGGTTTTTTACTTGCGCTCTCTATTTACTTAATTTTTTTTTTTTGTATTACTTATTATTTAACGTAAACTTACACTGTAGATTTATAAAAAAAGTTTTTGAATTATTGAACAGTACTTTTAATAATAATAAATACTATGTAATGTACAGAACAAGAAGAACTTTTTCATCTCTTTATTTTAACGAAAAATCAAGTGATAACTTACATTAAATTAAACTTTGCCTTACTGGGTTAATGCGTGTGCACTATGTAATCCAGTTGTGTGCTGGATCACATAACTTTATATAATATTGCTGAGAAGCGAGTAATGAATGTTATGGTAGAAAAGTGTACTAGGTGCTATCAGTGTATCGATTATTCGTTTGTAGTGACAGTGCGACATTTTATTATTACTTTATATTTAGGTATTTAGTTACAATATTTATATAAAAAATAATTACTTGTATATATATATTCCCGTCAAATGTTTTTAAAAGATCGTTCTGTTCTGTCACGCAACTATTATATGATTTTTCAATGTTTTTTCAAAACATTTCATTAATGTATAACTTATACCGATTATATATATATTAATTTTACTTAGCCCTGGCAAACTAAATCCGGGCAACGTCAGGTGACGAAAGCTGGTAATAAATAAATAAAAGGAGTTATCAAATAATTGTATAAATATATTATATATTAAACTTGAGCTTGATGTAAACATTCTTGTGCTAACTCCAAGTCGGCTTGCGCCGAAGCCAATTCAGATAGTTGTCTCCATTTCTGAGGACTTGAAGCTTCTTTCACCAATACCAAAGCTTTGGCCAAGTTTTGTAGTTCAATAGCTAGTTTAAATTTGTGTTCAACATCAGTTGATACGACTAATGCTTGCTTTTTGTAACCCTGAAAATTAAAAATAAATAACAGTGTTTAAGATGTGTGACGGAAAGGTCTTGATGGCCGAAAAATCCAAGAAGAAGAACAGTTTTTAAGACTTGACAAAAAACAGAATTTATTTTTATTTTTATATTCCTCGTTTACTTGTTTTTTTAAGAAATGGGCCAATCTTGTCTAGTATTGAGACGGCACCGATGGTAGAATGCGTTATGCTATTTCAAAGTCTTTTTACAAGACTGTCGTTTCGTATTCTAGCGAGGATACTAGTAGGCTGTAAGAAATAATGTTAAGTTTTTTGTCGCCTAAATAAAGACCATTTTCATTGGCTACGTATCCCAAGAGATAAATTGTACGATCGAGATAAGATACAGTCTTACTTTTTTATAGTTTCTTATTTAATTGTTATTATTAACATTTATATTTATATTTTTTTTCTTTCACTCTTGTATTTACCCTTAGCTTATATATTTTTATACATTCTACTACTCTACTTTGGGCACTGCCTGTGAAGTGATAACAAAAAAAGGAATAAAAGAAGTTATCAAATAATTGTATACATATATATTTTAAACAAATTACAATAGTCATTATATAAAATTATTATAATTATGTAGTTTTGTTTAATCATTACAAACACTAGTGTCTAGTAGCTTACAATATTTAACGTGCACTGATTAAACACAATATCTAACAATATAATTAAAAATACATTTTGCTCCAGAAGTATACAAACACGTTTCAATAAACATTGATTGAAATAAGTAACGCACATATACACATTTTTATGTTAGTAATAAAATAAAAAATATATTACTATATAGTTTTAAGTTAAAATTTATAAACTTCGATTATTGAGAAAATAAACTTGAGTAAACATATTTTTGAGGGTAATCAATCAGAGTGTACGCGTTTGTTGTGTTTTGTAAGGTATGATTTATCAGTAAACGACTTAAAACATACAGCACATTTATAGGGTTTTTCGCCAGCGTGTACTCGTCCATGTATTGAGAGGTAGCTTTTACGTGAAAATGATTTTAAGCAAATAGCACACTTATAAGGTTTTTCCCTGGTGTGCACGCGCTCGTGATCTCTTAGGCCAGATTTTTTAGAAAATGGCTTAGAACACAACTCACACTTGTAGGGCTTCTCACCAGAGTGTGCCCTATAACAAAACAAAACGGTAAATTAAAAAAAAAAACGTTTAAAAAAGTAATATTCTTTTCACATTTGTATATTACTGCTTAATTTTTTATTTTGAGAGATTGAGAGATGTAAATTTGTTGGTTTTACAAAAAATCCAACTGAATTCAATTTTGAATCATCTAGATAAATTGATAGATACAATTACGAAACTCTATATTCAAGCAAATTCAATAATTCCTATAAAAATTTGAATATCTCTCGGTGTAATAGAGTTCAGAAGCTCAAGTACCTAGGTACACTTTTAACTCAGAATAATGAAATACAAGAGGAGATAAACGCAAGAATACAGGCAGGCAATAGATGCTATTTTGGATTGGACAAGCTGTTCAAGTCAAAAGATTGTTGTCTAAGAGTCTAAAAGTACAACTGTATAGAACTTTTGTAGGAATACAGGAGAATGGAGAATTAGACATAATGTGAAGATCAGGAAGCCATATCAGAAACCAAACATAGTCGACGATATAACAAAGAGGCGGCTCTTTTGGGCTGGCCACGCATGGCGAAAAAAAAGCGCCCTTATACACAGGGTACTATGTGGCTCTCCAAAAGGCGTAAGACCACTTGGTAGACCAAGGTTGAGGTGGGAAGACCAGGTGTCAAAAGATGTGGAGCGGGTTGAACCGGATGCTGATTGGCAAGTCCTAGCGCAGGATAGAGAGAGATGGCATGGCATGTGTTTGTCAGTTTGGACTTAAAGGCCGTCAACTACGAAGAAGAAGAAAAAATTTGAATATCTCTCAGGTGTTAACTCGCAACTCTACTTTTATTTTAAATTTAATATACCAGTGATAATTTATTATGTTATATGTATTGCCTTACAAAATATTTTTATTGAAGACCTGTTTTGTAGATCTTTCCTGGGTCGATGAATATGCACTATGTGATAGAGGTATGCGTTGGGCGGTCGTTTGCAAATACAAAAGCCCATTTTCTTCAACTTCAATCAAGGATTCGTAATAATGTCCATCTACCAAATCAACTTCGACTTTAACCACCGTTGTATTGCACACTTCTCTGTTACTAAAACCGATTTAATTAAAATATCAAAATTAAAATAGATAATACCAGCAGCGAGTAATGCATGTTAATGAATGATGTACTACACGCTATCAGTGAAACGGTTCTTCGTTTGTGGTGACTGTGCGATATTTTATTATCACAATATTAAATTTAATATTACAATATTTA
This sequence comes from Adelges cooleyi, assembly GCF_023614345.1. Lineage (NCBI taxonomy): Eukaryota > Metazoa > Arthropoda > Insecta > Hemiptera > Adelgidae > Adelges > Adelges cooleyi. The sequence continues at coordinate 16,620 of NW_026096528.1, forward strand.
TTTTAAAAAGAATTACTTATAAATATTCCCGTCAAATGATTTTAGAAGTTCGTTCTGTGGTGTGACGCAACTATTATAGGGTTTTTCAATGTTGGTCGATTTTGTTTCTTTTGTAAATGTTTCAGTTATTTCATTGTTCCCCTCGTCGACTTTATCAGTTTTGAACACTGTATCGTAGTTATCATCCGTTTCCACTTCAATTTTGATATTTGATTCAGAATACCTGAATAATTATAAAATAATTTAAAAAATTACAATAACTAAAAAAGAAGACATAATAAAACAGTAAGTTTATAGTTGATGTTGTTTTTAAAATTACTTTTTAGTGAAGTTTGTTTGCGATAAATTAAAATATTTATAATATTTTCAACATTGTATTTTATTAGATAAGCAACTCGGGGAGATACGCTTGTAATACTCATAAAACCTGTATGGTTAGTTATCGTACTAGGCTCCAAAAACGAACAAGTTTAAATAAGCTAAAAACGAGTAATAATTTAAAAGGAAAAGCCACATCCAAAATAGCAGTTTAGCAAAACAGCTTAACAACTTTAGATGTTTGTTTAGTATTAAAAAAATTGCATGGAGTTCAAACTGATGTTTTGGCAAAGTTAATTATACTCTAATGTTCATATTACATTAGATATTATTTATAAAATGTATTACTCGTATTCATTCGCGTCGATTGTATTTTGTTGCTCTTGCCCTTGTTTGTTTTCTTCTTCTAATTCAAAAATAGACTTATAATGATAATCGCCCGTTTCTCCAACTTCAATTTTAATACCTCCTGCTTCATTAAGTCTAAAAAATAGAGTACATTTTTTTAATTAGTATCGATTCTTCTATGTTTAACTTTAATAGTAGTAATATAGACATAGACTGTAGAAGTTGGGGAAGATTATGTAGGTGTATAAAACAATAATTATCACTAAATGTAAATTTAACTGCTCATGTTATGGAAAAGTATACAATTATTTGAATATGAACCAGACTATCCTAAGATAAATTGTTTTAATATAACCATCTATACTCCTAGGATGTTGCTGGCATAGAATGTCTGCCCTCATTTGAATTAGGTTATTTATTATAAGACATAATAAAACAGTTAGTTTATAGTTGATGTCGTTTGTTATAGCCATAAATGTACTTTTAGTGAAAGTGGTTTACAATGTATTAAAATATTTATAATGAGTTGAACAATATAATTTAAATAAATAAGCAACGCGAGCAGATACGCTTGTAATAATCATAAAACCTGTACGGTCAGTTATCGCACTAGTCTCTCCGGGCAGTGATGAATTTGTATTGTTGCTCGCCACAATTTTTCCTATTCTTTTTAAATAAGCCCATATTGAAGTATTTAACACAAATAAGACTATATCTAATAGTTTAAAATATAGACTAAATTGCATTGCTTTTATTTTATTTAAATACGTAAATGAACCCACTCATAAATACTATCAAGCAGAAACTTATGAAAAAATTCAGCAGATTGATCAGTCGATTTTGAGTTAAAGACACTACTTCAGTCAGTATTCTCTAACTTATGAATAATCCTCTCATAGTTAGCATTATCAAAGTCATAATACGTATACTGGGCGTCAAGCATAGGGATGACTGAAAGATAGGATAAAAATTACATTACTTGTATGCATACTTGTCAATTGTTTTTTGATAACCATTATGGTTTGTCGGAGAATTGTTGCGTATATCATTAATGTGATTCAACTCAGGTATTTTCACTAAGACTTCGTTGAAATACTGTTTTACGTCCTCGTCTTCCTCTATTTTAATCATGGTCCCGTTATAATCGTCCATTTTAGTACTGGTTTTTGGTATTTCTGATTCTCACTAGTTTAACTAAAAAACAAAGTGTATTTAAAAAATTAGGACAAGATATAACAATTTTTTTTATTAAAAAGGATGATAGCCTGTGTCTAAACAAATTTAAATAAAACACCAGTGCAGACACACTTTTTTGCAAAATAAAGCCAAATAAGAGCCTAGAGGTTTTTCAAGAAAATCAAAACATTGATTCGATGATTGAAATTTTAGTCGATTGAGTAAGATCTTACTAATAAAAAAAAACCGATAGACAAATTTTAGTTTTATACACTAATACAGGGCGGGCGCTAATAGTATCGTTTTCATTGAAAATAATACTAATAGCCCATTCTGTATTGTAGTTCAGAACTAAAATTTGTCTTAGTTTTCTATCATCTAGTAAGATAGTATTAATAATAAGATGGTATTATAACGGTTTGAAATTAAAACTCATTCAAGTCACGTAAACACATTAAAACAATTTTTATACATTAAACCGATATCAAAATTAAAACACACACAATGTAGTTTAAGAAATTAAAATGGTTTTAAACGTAAAAAATGATTTATAAAATGAACATATAAACGTAACTTGTAATTTTTATAATCAATGCACTGTGATAAATGTTCTTTTTTTTGCCATAACAAAGTTTTGATTGCTTTGTAATAATATATTAATCTGAGAAATTTACCTAATTTAATTGGTAAAGTAAAAACATTACAGATATTAATAAAGAGGAACTCTAGAACAATTTGAACAGTACAAATAATAATAAAATATTATTCATACTACAAGTAAATTCACAATGAACAAACCACAGTGTACACCTATACGCGACTTCTTATCAATTATCGTTTCTACAGCCAATGATGGCAAATCTCACTCCACTAGTCAAATTACTCGACAAACAAATGTATGAAAAACATTGAAATGGTTTAAAATTCATTACCCCCCAACCGGTAAACTACAGAATCTAATTAATTGTTAAAAATCAATAAATAAAACCATAATGTTACTCGGTACTTACTAATACACAGCAATGCGATGAGATTTTTTGTCAAGGCTCTGATCCCTAACCACGTCAAACGACAGGTATACAACCACGCACTGAATCTTTGATAATGACGTGTGTGTTAGCCACGGTTATAGATAAACAGGTTACTCGACGGTGTATGTTTTCGACTGGCTCATAGCGGTCACGCCGCGTTACGCTGTCTATAGAGCGCGCTACCGATATGCAGGCCATCATAAGTTATATAACAACGAAAATATGAAAAACATTGAAATTGTTTTAAGTTCATTACCCACTCCATAAACTAAATAATCTAATTGTTAAAAATCAATAAATAAAACCATAATGTTACTCGGTACTTACTATTACACAGCAATGCGATGAGATTGTTCGTCAAGGCTCTGATCCGTAACAACGTCAAACGACAGGTATAAAACCACGCACTGAATCTTTTTTTTATTATAATATGTTCACATACAACTATTTTAGACCGTTTCAAACAAATCAGTCACTTTGAGTAAGTCTGAGACGGTAAATACATTATTATGTTACAGACGCTACCGCACACTTGATAATGATGTGTGTATGTGATAACAGTGGCAACCGCGCTGGAGGTAGAATACAGTGAAGATAAATATTAAAAAGCGCGGGCTTATCAACATATTCAATTATATTATCAACACTACAGCGAAAATATGATCAATTATTAAAAACTTGTACGGTTTATTTTTGTTTTTTCAAATTTCGATTGTGAAGAAGTAAACATTTTTTTAACTTTTACCCCCCCCCTCTCCCTTCTAAAGTACAAACTAGATGAAATTCGTGATTTATAGAATTGTTGCTACTTGAAGGAATTGGTTCAGTATTAAAAATGTTACAGTGTATACAGATGAAAAAAAAGTCCACATCAGAGTAAAACCAATCTGCATTGCCGCTCTGCATCGAAGCTAAAATGTTTTACTTTTTAGCGGTTTTCGTATTTCACAAAAAAGGGTTATGACACAAATAGCTATTGTGAAGTGAAAATAATATATTGCCAATCTTGTTTGGACGTGTATTGGGAACAGCATGCTTACTTATTAGATAGGTATTGAAGAAAATGCTCTTAAGTCAGAATTCATGGTAGCCAAAAACTGTTGTAAAAATTATAAGTTTGATTCCAGTGAATAGGTGTTGACGTGACCTGTTTGTTTTAAGACATTTTACGCCTAAAAGCCTGACATAATTACACCAACTCAGGATGGTCAGATTTAAATTCTGAAAAAATATTTGAATTAATTAAAATAACTTTTCTAGGTCACTGTTGAAATCGACTGATGATATTTCATTTAATATTATGTTTAAATCCTATTTTATTTGCTCAAATTGGTCTTTGTGGTGTAAATGAAACAGTTATTCAACAATCGACTTCCATTATTATTATTATTATTATTATTCCAGTATTCTGTAAATATTAAAATATAATTTTTTTCTATACATTTATAAAACTCAACTCGGAATAATGACAATTGCCCTACAAATTAACTATACTCAAGTAAAAAATGCATGGACCCAAAATATAATAATATCAAAACCGTTTTAACGTTGGAGACTTCAAATTATATAACTAGGTCGATGATAAAAGATGTTGTTTTTGAAAATTTTCTTATTTAGGACATAGGTGTATGACTGTAACTGTTTGAACAAGTATACAAACAACAAATCGAAACAAGTAAGTCTTTTTTATTTAAATAAATAATACAACTTAAAACGTGTTTTCAATACGTTTTCCCGTTTAAGACAGTGAATATAAAATTATTTAGAAAAGTAATGATAAAGGTTTTAAATTTTCAATATAAAAATAATATAGTAACATTATTCATGACCGGATGTAGACATTTTTAGGTGTTCTAAAAGCAAATGTAGGAATATGGATGATAATAAAATACAATACAATACAAAAAAAAATATATGTATTCATAATAATTAACATTTTTTTTTATTATTTTATAAATAATAGTATATTATAATAATGTATGAAAAATCTGAGTACATCTACCATTAAGGAGCTTTTTATGTGTATTATTATGACTCATATGTTTTTCATACCTATACGAATTTAAGGTAAATAAAACGCAAAAAAAAAAATATTACTAACCGTGTAATGTATACGGATTTACTACAAAAATTTAGAGCATAAAATAAAAACTCACATAATATGGTTTCGAAACACAGATTTGGGCCTCAAAGATCAATCTGGTGATCACAGATAAAAATACAAATATCAATAAGAGCATTGTACCTAATAACAATTATGTGCTCGAAAATTAATGTTTAGTTTAAAGATGGATATGATTAGGGTTACATTTATTACATTTTTGTTCTAAATGTAATATGTATTCACTTTTTGTAATCTCTGGTGGAACCAGTTGACTTGGACTATTTAATAAAACATTTCAATTAAACAATTGTCGTTAGATAAAACTTCTCTTCTACATTGGAATTTGTAATAATGTAAGAGTGACTAAAGAATTAAATGCTCTCGGTTTGTTAGTTGTACATTCACTGATACACATACTTAACATACAACAATACATTTAAATGACAATTACACATAGGGCTTTACACATTAAAGGACTTGCTTCCACGAGGAGTTGAACAAAAGTAAAAAAGAAAGCAGAGTTTAAACATTATGTTATCTTTATAAATTAGTCACAAATATAAAATTGGTTCATTTATTATCCACAAATTACAAAGCAATTAATATTTACAATATGTGCATTATTTTTTCGCAAGCTTTAGAGGAGCTATACTCATCGATTAGTATGTCATCATGCTCTAAACTTTTTGTGATGTGCGATTCAATATTTAATATAGCGATACTGTTTATTTAATGCACTAAATGATCGCTCTGAAGAGCAGTTTGATACGGTACAACATAGATACATTCTCAGAGCAATATTTACACAAGGGTTTAAAGGGTCTTCAAATCCTTCATTTTTAAGTGTTAGGCACATCTCTATAATTGATTCACTAACAGAAAATGGGCTATGTACAAACAACTTTGCTTCGAAAAGTGAAATAAAGAAAAAAATTCTAGCTTTTCTATTGGAAACCGTTTAAGTTCCACACAAATTTGGAATTAGTTTGACTTGGTAGTTGTTAAATCTTAAAATTGCGCCAACCATTTTTTTAAAAACTTTTAGCCTTTTTCCCAGGCGGAGGGACGGTGTGGAAATTTCGGGGTTTTCCTTGTGCGATTTGGTTGATGAAACTTTTTGTACAGAAAATGCTATAAGGTTACAAGAAATCGAAAAACATACACTTGTGCACACATGAGAATGTTTTAGTCATTATTTTTGCCATCGATGAATTTTCGTAAATTTTAAGCAGAAAAATACGTCGATCGAACGACAAAAACAATACATGAAATTGTCAATGTTCGAATTTCTCAATGTTTTTTTGTTGCACATCTTAGTGTTACTTTTTACTTCGAAAATTCGAAGGTCATAGCAAATCGTCTAAACTTGAAAATGTTATCGAATTGGATAATATACTAAACTTAAGTATGGCTATCGACGGATATTCTCAAAGGAAAAATCCATTACAATTTGGGTAAGGACTCGAGTTGGGCCGAGCTGATTGAATGTGATAAATTCACTTTTTAAAAAATTAATTAAAACCTTAAACTGGTACTTGAGCACTCAAAACATACTGGGGCCACTTTAAGGAGTATCTATAAAAATATTGGAATGATTTGAAATTTTTTTTTTTAAGATTTAACATGTTATGTGTACACATAAGAGTTCTACTCCGGACAAGTTTTTAACTAAAAGGTCCTAAAAACCCAAAAAACAACTTGCATCCCGCCGCAATGGGTCTAACTTAAATTTAAATCTCAAGTAAATATTCCTCTCTAGAAATTTCAACTCGATTCGACCATTTTTCTGGAAATTATAGCCAGTAAAAGTTGAAACTTAAAACTATAAAAAACTATAAAACTTGAAACTTAAATACTGTGGTATTTTTTTAAATTTTAACCGTAAAGAAGTGAACATTTTCAATTTTTACTCACTTAAAGTCGTCAACTAGATAACATTTGCGATTTAAAGAGTTGCTACTCGAAGGAACTGATCCAGTAATAAAAAAGTTACAACAGACACAAAAAAAACCTACATCAGAATGTAAATATATTTTAGATACCAGCTGTTGACCGTTACTCATTGCAATATACAAACTTAAACCCGTAAAAACGAAATCCCCCCTAAATTTTAAGGGAAGACAACTTTTTTTTTTAATTAGTCAAAACTTAACTATAGCTATTATCTCGAAAGTCTTTTCATATGCTTCTAATCGCCAGTAGTTAGAACCACGTGTCTTGAAAATGTACTAAGTAATGCTTAATTTTAAAAAAATAGTCCATTTTCTAGTGTTATTTAAATAGATAATGAAGTATACAATTGCGACTAGCCAAAAAACACTTGTTTTCACCGAGATGTGCCCACTTTTTTTGTGCAGGCAATAAAAAAACAAATTTTTTGAACTTGTCTAAAAATTATATTCATATTTATCAGACAATAACTGGATATCTATCACTGTAATTGTTTTCTGCGAGATTCTGGAAAAAACGGGAGGAATTGAATTTAAAATTTTGAAAATATAAAAAAAACTATAATTAGTATCGCTTTGTCATAAATTTTGTTTTTTGCGGTTTGATAATCAAACAAACCAAATACTGTTACTTTTAAAATGTCCATAGTGTTTAAAAAATGTACTCAAATAGCAACAATTGTGATAAAAATTAATTAGGATTAGTTTTTTTTTAATATATAGACAACATGTGGCAGTTTTGTTATTATTTCGCCATCTGGTTAAGAATTATTATCAAGTTGAAAGTTAAACGTCTCGAATCGAAATGAGACAGTCTTGATTTATTATGCTTAAGTATAAAAAACTGTAGCAGCATTATATTTTTTTTAACGCCAGGAACTTAAAGTTCTTTTTAGACCTTTAGGAAAAGTTTTATGCCTTTCCGATCGTTATTTTGCTAAATTCGCAAACGCCCAATATTAATACACGTGTACCTTCGAGTACATTACAAAAACATGTTATTCTACTATTTTCTTTTATTCAAAATACACTAGAAAATTGATTGATTCATTAAGGACGGGACAGTAGTTTTCTCTCAAAATAATAGCATTTTTGTAGCTTTTATAATAATTGCAGACACTTAAGTTGGTGTACTTTTACAATATTATAAAATTATTACTAAACATTTACCTTTTCTAATTTTTTTTTTCACAGCTCAGTATTTTTACAGAAGCGTAGTGCATGCAGAAAAAATAATATTTCACTCCACCCTTCTTCTCGTCCTAAATTGTAATGTTTAATAACTCCCAAAGTAATTAACCAAAACTGGTTATCGACCGGTATACTATTAAAAAAATTATTCTCAGTTTAAATAGTAAATTAAATATGTACACAAGTTAATATTTAAGTTTTAAAAAAGGTGGTAGGCTTATGGAAAATAATAAAAAAAAATGTTGATGTTTAGTATTTTAATAATATTGTAAAATATGATAACCAAAAATGTTTTTAAAAAAGAAATACTACAAAATTGCAATTATTCTAAAGCGTACTCATTCCATATTTAAACCATGACGAAAACATTCGGTTTGGGTTCAAAAAAGTTTGTTTTATCAATTTTAAAAACACCCATTGCTGCTTCGTGTTGCGCTCAATTTAAAAATATTTAAAACGGCAGAGACCATAAAAGATGGTGGACAATTTTCAACAAATTAGGGGTTCCGTTTTAGGCCAATACGAATCAATAAGTCATAAATGATAAGACCATTGCATAGGTGTATAAATTATTTTAATAATTGTTAGAGAGAGAGGATTATGTATAATTTCGCACATTGTCGCATGTGTTTCAAAAGTTACACCGAGTTCAAAAGTAAATAAAGATTTATAAGTACGATTTTCTATGGTTTCTAAGTATTATTTATCGAATTCTCGCCTAAGCATTGACTCGAAAATACAATTTTTTTTTCTATAGAAAAACACTTGGGTTGTTCGATGTGCGTTCCCATTTCCACTGTTTACATAAATTGAATGGCGATTTTGCAATATCTTATAGCAACTTGTATGAATTTATTGTTTTTATGTATGTTAATCTACTTTTTGTTTTTTAGTAAAATAGAATTGCATTGGACTTTGAAGTTTATAATATAATTTAAAAGAGCCGTAGTCTTTTAATAAGTTTGATTATTATTATTTTTATTTTTATAATACACAAATAGTCGCGTTTGCATTAATCGAAGTAATTGTTCATACTTAAACGACAAAACAGTTCACTAAACTGCCATAATCTACTGTGCAAGGTTCCACACTAAACTCAATGGTCATCCGGACCAACTTGTTTACAACTTCCTTACTAGTAAACACAATAGTATGAAACCGACCGTTGGGTCCTAACCTATCCTAACACGGGTCGATGTTACCAACCGACAGTTATTAGCGTCTGTTCGTTTCTCTCATCTGGTACACCATGTTTGTAATAATAAAAAAAAAAAAAATTTGATACATTTTTTTTTATAGATTTTAGGGTTTTTTGTTAAAATGTACGCAATCTGCGAAAAACACAGTTTTCCGGAAACTAAAGAAAAACTGTAGTGGCAAATTTGTTTTCCGTTTAATATGTTATGGATACATACGAGTTCTAAACACTGGCAAATTTTCAACTTAAAGGTCTTGAAATTACGACTAAAAACACAAAAAACTTGTACCCCCCTAGGGGGGTTGGAAATAGGTTTAATTCAAATTTGATACAACTGACGTGTGCGGGCATACCAAATAAATATTACTAATAAATTTCAACTCGATCCGGCTTAGTTTCTCGAACTTATAGCCAGTAAAAGTTCTAACTTAATTTTATTTTATTGTGTCAAGTGTGTTGTTAATTTTTATTAAAAATGTAAAACATTGGACCTACCGGTAGAGCTTCTACAAAAGAAGTGTACTCATGGTGAAAATGTTTACAAACAATAATTATGAATTAAGTTAGAAAATAATATCATATAGTTGGATGTATCTATTAGTCTAGACGGAGTGAAAGATTTTTTTATTACTACACATTTATACACAATGTTTCAAAAATTCAGTAGTTAACTGTTTTTGGTTAGTTTAAACCCTTTTCCCTCCTAAAAAATAAAAAAATAACTTATTACCAGATATTTAACACAGTTTTATTACTTGTTAATATCACTACAAATGTGATTTCAATAGTGAAATAAATTATTTCAAATTTTCAAAGAGTGGTGGAAGGAGTGCCTAGAATTGCAAGGGTATTTTAAAAATAGATTGATCATATGATTTTACAATATCGTAATACTATACAGGGCGGCCCACAATGATTTGACAAATTAAATAACTTTGGTTCTAGTGAATACTTAAAGATTTTTTTTTTAATAATTTATACTCATTTGCGCTATAAGCACTACGTTTTTTATTGCACTCAACTGTTTTACTTTTTTTAATTATTATTTTGGTTATATTTTAAAAAAAAAATTCAAAATGGACATTTTGTTGAGAAGTGGAGTGCGGTAGAGAATTGCGCTTATGTGTATGTTTTTCCAAACGCAATGAATTGATAATTTGATAAAAATTACAATGGTAAAAAATAATAAATGTTGTTATTTATTTGTTGTGAGATATTTCGCTTTTCCTTCAATACTTTGATTAACACTTTTGGTAAATTGTGATTAGAATTTTGTATAACATTCACACACACATATATGTAGAGAATTATTAATTTAACATATTACATAGCTATACATTTTTTTTGATCTTATAATAATAATATGTAGATGTTACATATTTATGTTTTATATCGAATGTAATACCTATAACACATTTAAAGTTAATTTATAAAAATAATCATTATTAATTTAGTTAAAAGATATAGCTACATGATACAACAATTTACTTAACACCTATTAAATTTGTGTGATAATAAACTTACCGTACTTTGAACCATATTAGTTAAATTAAATTTTTATCATAAATTATAAATGTATTCTTACATTTAGTTGACACTGAAAAAATATTACTTATTTGACAAGAATAAATTATACCATATGTTTTTATTCGATACGAGATAAGTTTAATTATTGTTAGGTAGTATGAAAAAATAAACAGCGCAATGTAAAATTATTATTATATTTTAAATACTTGCTTAAAATTAAATCGTTATGATAACTTGAATATATATTGGAGATTAGAATGATTACAATAAAATAATATACACATATTATTACTATATACTATAAATAGTTCGGCACATAATTCTACGGTACATTCATCATCGTCATTTTAAAATTATATACGTATAAAATTAAATAGAAGTATATTTTTTTCAGAAAATTTATTTATAAGGACATAGTGTAAACTACGATCGCTTAAAAAATACCTAAAATTATTTCTAATGGAAATTTTATTTTTCAAGCTGTTAGTATAGAGTTGGTAATAGTTAATGCCAAAATCAAATATTTCATCATCAGGGATCGTGCTTATAATAATATTATTTGATTAGAAAATATCACTTTAAATTCTATTGGAATTAAATTTATCTATAACTAAAGTTGATTCGTAAAAATATTAATAATTACGCTGTGTCGTTTGGCATCCTGCATGGTAGGCGGCTCGCTTAAATAAAGTTGTGTCCGCTTGACCGTCCCCATCGGATTAACGAACTAACAATTGGTAATTTAACATATAACAAATTAAATTTTACTTTACATGAGATTTGTTGATGATTTCTTTTCTAGTTAACCATCGTTTCGAGTCTGTGATTGAAGTTGAACAAAATGGTCTTTTGGATTTGCAAACGATTTGGAAAAAATACAGAAATTTGTCTTCGATATATGTAACAAGTCTTTTAAATCCAAATGGAGAGTAACTCAGCACATAACTTAATCATATGGTGCACACTCATCAACCCAGGAAAGCACTAAAATGTTCAAAATGATTAAAATCAACACATATTATACCTAAACTTAGGCCTTGAATTTTAACTGTATAAAAATAGTAACTGTTGTTAGATAGCCTTATCATTAGGATGCATATTGTTATTTAATAATAAAATTTGATTAAAATGTTTAACTTAAAAATCAAATTACTTATATGCTTCTCCGTCAACTGTTGCTTGATAACCTTTATAGTTTTGATAGAGAACTATTGTTCCCCTGCTCATTTTCTTCTATTTTTGATCATGGTCCGTGTTTATAACCATCCATCTTAGCTCTGATTATTGGTTATTTCACAATACTTTAACTCTAAAAAACAAAGCATATTTTCAAAATTAGTACAAAAAATAATGATTTTTTATTAATATATAGGGAGCCAAGTCAGAAACTAAACGTAGTCGATGAGATAAGAAAGAGGCGGCTCTAATGGGCCGGCCATGCGTGGCGAAAGGAAAGCTTCCTCATACACTTGATACTATGTGATTCTCTGGAAGGTGTGGGACCACTCGGTAGACCAAGGTTGAGGTGGGAAGACCGGGGTTTCAAAAGATGTCGAGCGGGTTCAACCGGATAGAGATTGGAAAATCCTAGCAATGGAAAGGGAAAGATGGCATGGCAAATGTTTGTCAGTACGGTCTTGAAGCCTGTTAACTACGAAGAAGAATTAATTATAACCAGTAAAAAACAATCCAAGTTATTAAAAAAATATAATACTACTTTAGCTGACTTAACTAAATAATACAACCATAATCATAATTGTTTTCCTACCATCATACTACTTCCTATATAAAATATAAATTTGTTTGAATTTCTTTAAATGAAAATATATTTTTTTTTTTAGTCATATTATATTTTTAAGAAAGGCACCTTTTAATATAAAAACAATGACTACTTAATAATCTGTACGCTCTGTGCGGGGCGGGCGGGTGCTAGTAATAGCGCTTACAGTGAAAATAATACTACTAGAGTAGCTGTGTATTGTTGTTCAAAACTAAAATTTATCTCGGTTCATTATCATTTAGTAAGTTTATACAATGGCGTTAAAATGGTTTGAAATTAAAACACACTCATGTCATTTTAATGAATTAACAACTTACATGTTTGGGTTAAAGCGACACGGCTTATACTATTGGTTAGAAAAATATATTATATTTCATTTATATTATAATATAATTATATGATTAAAAAATTCCCAATTCTTACTAAAAAAAAAAGTTATTGGGAACTTAAAAAAAAAAAAAAATAGTAAAATCACAAAAAGAACGTTTAGTGGTCATCCTGAAAACTATGAAACATGTTGCTTAGACTCTTTTGCCGTGTCACCATTGATATATTATTCACACTAAATGTAAATAGAACTCACAATGAACAAAAAAAACCACAGTCGACACTTTTAAAATTTAACCAGACTACTAAATAAAATAGTTCGCAAAATAATGCCTGTCCTAATTTAAATTAAGTTATTGTTTTTTTTTTTTGCAACAAAATGTATTTAACTTTAAAAATACATTACTTATATGCATACCCGTCAATTGTTTTTTGATAATCGTTATAGTTTGTCCGAGAACTGTTGAGTTTTTTTTCAATGTGATTCAGCTTTGATTTTTTCACTAAGACTTTGTTGAAATACTGTTTTACGTCCTCGACTTCTTGTATTTTGATCATGGTCCCGTTATAATCATCCATTTTAGTAGTGATTTTTGGTATTTCTGATTCTCACTAGTTAACTCTAAAAAACAAAGCATATTTTAAAAATTAGGACAAAAAATAACAATTTTTTTTATTAAAAATGATTATAGCCTGTGTCTAAACAAATTTAAATAAAACATTAATGCAGGCACACTTTTCTGGAAAATAGAGCCAAATAAGAGGCCTAGAGGTTTTTCAAGAAAATCAAAACATTGATTCAATGATTGACATTTTAGTCGGTTATTACTAAACCGACTTTTTATTAGTAAGATCTTACTGATCTTACTAATAAAAAATAATCCACTCTTAAAAAATTTAATACCACACAACATGAATTTTCTTTCTCCATAAAATATAAATTAGTTACCACTTTCTCTAAATATACTAAACAAATATTTTGTCTTTTACGGCAGATTATAATAATTAGGAAAAAATATAATTAATACCTTACAAAATAATGAATATCTATTTAATAATAGTAATAAATTTAAAATAATGCTTCAATAGATATCAACAACTTAAACCATTACTACTATTATTGATGATAAATATTTTAGATAGCCAACCGATAGATAAATTTTAGTTTTATACACTAATACGGGACATGCGCTAGTAGTATCTTTGTTTAGAAAATATTACTTATAGCTCGTATCGTATTGTGGTTCAGAACTTAAATATGAAATTTATTTAACAATTACATTCGAGTCAAGTAAACACTTTAAATCAGTGTTTAAACATTAAACGGTCAATCCAAACAATTGATCATATCCAGTTATTATTAAGTAATGCTATGAGAAACTATAAAACAGTACATTCCATTTCTATAATATATTATTCACACTAAATGTAAATAGATCTCACAATTAACAAAAAAAACACAGTCAAAACCTTCACATAACTTCTTATCAATTATCGTCCGTCCCTACGACCACCGATGGCAATTCTGACTATGATTTTTTTAAGGATGTATGAAAACTGTTTAAATTATTTAAAAAATCAATGCCTAACACGGAACTACAGAATCGAATTAATTGTTATAAATTAATAAATAGAACCATAATGTTACTCGGTACATACTATTATACAATGGGAATGTTTGTCAAGGCTGTGATCCCCAAAACGCCAAACAACCGGTATAAAATCCATCAACGAATCTAATTTTTCATACGTTTATAAAATATATAAATACATACATTTCCAACAAATCGGCCGCTTTGAGTAAATTAAAAACATAAAAAATATATTGTTACCTACTTGACAATATGGTTGTGGAGATAGCACCGCGAAAACTAGCCACCAGTGATAACAGTGGTGGCTGGAGGTAGAATGCAGTGGGATAGCATCACTTTTCCCAAATTGAATGCATTACTACCATGGATCATTTCATCCATTGTACACTTTTTTCCATTGGCAATTTTCCTATCAGGTCTTTTAAACTAACTTTAAACCTGTAACCTCCTCACCACCACCGTACTCTTGACCCTTTCATTATTATTATTATTATTATCCATGACATATTGTTCTAATGAAATATTTTTAACAGTTGAATATAACCAACATTACAGACTAGACTAAATGGATTTTATGATGAAGACTATTTTTGCCATCATGGCATTCAGAGCATTTCACAAATTTTTGGGGTAACTTACCCCCAAAAAACTTCAAAAGTCTATGCTTTAGGAAAAAAATAAGCTAAAAAAGTTTGACACTGTAATAATAAAATTAATAAAAGTAGTTATCAAATAATTGTATAAATATATATTTTAAACAAATAGGTCACAATAGTCATTGGATAAAATTATTATTAATAAGTAGTTAAATCACGTTTCATTAAACGTTGATAGATATAAGTAATGCACATATACATATTTTTAAGTTAGTACTAGAAAATACAAAATATATTACCGTATATTAACTTAAGTATACATATTTTTGGGGGTAATTAATCAGTGTGTACGCGTTTGTTGTGTTTTGTGAGGCTTGATTTTGTAGTAAACGAATTAAAACACACAGCACATTTATAGAGATTTTCACCAGTGTGTAAGCGTTCGTGATTTACGAGGTGGTCTTTTCGAAAAAATGCTATTGGGCAAACAGTACACTTATAGGGTTTTTCACCAGTATGCACATGTTTGTGTTTTGTGAGGTTTGTGTTTAGGGAAAACGATTTGAAGCAGACCGCACATTTGTAGGGCCTTTCTCCGGTATGCACTCGTTTGTGTTTCGTAAGATTGGATTTTTCAGAAAATGACTTTAAACACACCAAACATTTGTTGAGCTTTTCTCCAGTGTGCACGCTTTCATGTATGGTGAGTTTTCGTTTTGCAGCAAATGACTTTAAACATACAGTACAACTATAGGGTTTTTCGCCAGTGTGTACACGTTCATGTATTGTAAGGCAGTTTTTATGTGAAAATGACTTTAAACATACAGCACAACTGTAGGGTTTTTCACCAGTGTGTACTCGTTCATGTATTTTGAGGCAGCCTTTACGTGAAAACGATTTTAAGCAAATAGCACACTTATAAGGTTTATCTCCAGTGTGCACGCGTCCGTGGTTTTTGAGAGTGCTTTTAGCAGAGAATGACTTTAAACACACCAAACATTTGTAGGGTTTTTCTGCAGCGTGCACGCGTTCGTGATTCTTGCGATTCGATTTTTGAGAAAATGAACTTTTGTGGGATTTTATTAAATGTAATGTTATTTGTTTTTTAGTGTGGTACGACGTTTGACAAAAATTGCAGTAGAATATTCGTCGTGCTTTCATATCATTATTGTCATTCTTTGGTGCTATTTGATTATGGCAGTCTTTTTCTACCACAGACCCGACGTGACAACTATCAATTTGTTTATTCTTTTCATAACTCGTGTCAGTGGACCTACAATAAAACATACAAAAATAAATATTTATGTTTAACAAAATTATACACTTCTCACGTTTGCACATATTATGTTATTACTTTTTTTTACTTACACCTATGCAATTTGTGTTTGATAAGTCTGTTAATTAGTTTTTTAATTTATTTTATTCTATTGGAATTAAATTTATTTACGACTTTAATTATTAATGTATAAAAATATTGATAATTATGCTGTTTTTCGGCATTCCGCATGAAAGGCAGCTATTTTTTAACATAGTATCTCTCTCTTTTATTATAAATTCTATTTTGAAGGAAAACAATTTATGAGTTTTTCAAAAATATAGTTAGAAAACATCTAAAGTTTTTACGGACGAATTTCTATTCAAGACAAACTAAACAATTAGTATGTGAACGTGAATATCCCACATTTTTACTTGCCAATATCTATCATTTTTTTCTTTATTGAAAGTTGAATGAAAACTTAAACTGCTAATTTAAAAGTTTAATAAATTGTTATATCGTGAATTATACAGTGACTATTTAAATAATAAGAGATGTAATGAATAAGAAAAATATTTTTACTACTTACACGAGACTTTTTTTGATGACTCGTGTTCTAGTGTTTTTCTGGGTTGGTGCATGTGCATTATGTAATCGAGTTATGTGCTGAGCCAATCTCCATTTGGTGTTAAAAGACTTCTTACATAAATTACACGCAAATTGTTGTATTTCATCCAATTCGTCTTTAGTAGATTGCACATTCAAAAGACCATTATTTTCCACTTGAATCACGGACTCGAAGTAATGTCCATTCACTATATCGGCTTCTAATTTAACTATCGTTGTATTGCTCTCTTTTCTATAACTGAAAATAAAATTATTTATTTCAAATGTGAAAAATGAAATAGACAATATTGCTAAGAAGCGAGTATTATAGAAAAGTATACTACGCGCTATCAGTAAAACAATTCTTCGTTTGTAGTGACTGTGCGATCTTTAACGTTTACTTTGTATTTAGGTATGCAGTTATAATATGTAATTAGAAAAACAAATTACTTGTATATATTCCCGTCAAATGTTTTTTGAAGATCGTTCTGTGCTGTCACATAACTTTTATATGATTTATCAATATTTGTTGATTTTGTTTCTTCTATAGAAATTTCAGTTAATTCCTGTTTCATCTCTTCGTCGTCTTTATCAATTTTGTTCTCTATGCCATAATAATAACCGTCTGTTTTGTCTTCAACTTTGATTTTCGAATCAACAACGCTGAAAAATAAAATATAATTTAAAAAAGTATATTAATTAAAAAGAATCAGAAAATCTGTAAAATTAAGTTATAATAAGAACTAAAAAAAAAAAACATAATAAAAAAGTGAGTTTATAGTTAATGTTATTGTCTTTAGTTGAATGTAATTAAAATATTAAATTTTTTAAAAATTATATTGGTTAATAAGGAAATGTACATCAAATAAATGTATAAGTAACCTCAATACTTGTATTTAAAATATATTATTATAAAAATTATATTACTTGTATCCATTCGCGTCGATTGTATTTTGTTGCTCTTTTTCTTCTTCCACTTCAAAAATAGACTTATAATAATAATCGTCCGTTTCTCCTACTTCAATTTTAATTCCTCCTGCTTCATTAAGTCTAAAAAATAGAGTAAATTGTTTTACTTAGTATCGATTCTTCTATGTTTACATTGTCGAAATAATTATTAATATTTTATAATATTCTAGGAAGTATGTCGCTATATAAATATGTTGTTTATCTTTATAATAAAAATACTGTTCAGGCACAATCAGCTGATTGATGGTAGTGTGGTGGGGGGTCGGTTCGCGACCAGTGACCGCCCGATGGTCAAGCAAAATAGGCGCGTTTCCGGCGAAAATATTAATATTATAAGTGATTCTTTTCGTAATTGTGTTAATGAACAATAAATTGGTTATTTTAATTAGATAAGATTTATGTGTTATTATTATTAAAAAATATTAAAAAGTGTAACCAAAGAGTTTTCCGATTTATACAGTCCACTTGTAACACGCTAGTCGATTGCGTGGCGCAAACATATTGGTCCATCGACCCGAATTACAAGGTACAAGGATAGTAGTGGGGTAAGTGAGTCTTCAGAATATTAGAATTCCTATAAAAAATACTATACTACTTCCTGTATAATAATTTTGTTCCTTATTCCCGTGATACCTATTTGCCTATTGCGCGTGCGGTAATAATATCTTAGTGGGGATCTCCCAGCTACTTTGCGGTGATCGAGCTTCAAGGCAAGAGGTATCAGCAATGGATGAGAAGATAGCAAACGAATTGGCGGTATATGTTACCAGACGGGGTCAGTTAAAGGCTCAACTGACGAAATTTAATGTGTTTATAAATGACCCGAATAGAAATACCAACCTAACGCAGGTGAAGTTGCGAATGGGAAAAATAAATGTGATATGGGACGAGTTTGATAACGTCCAAAACAACATCTAAGCAAGAGATAGTAGTACTGAAAACTTACAATATCGAGATACGTTTGTGGATTTGTTTTTCGACTTAATGGCAAAGGCAGAAGACAAATTAAAAGAGGCACAAACAAATTATATCCCACAAATACCTCAACAAAATAGTGGTACAAATCAAAATGACAATTTCTCGTTGGTAAAATTAAACCTTTGGAAATCCCATGTTTTACAGGCAAGTATGCAGAATGGTCTGCATTCCATGATATGTATTATGCTATGATTCACTCAAATACTTCAATTACAAAAGTTCAATAATTGTATTTCTTGAGGAATTCGTTAGGCGGAGATGCAGGTGAATTAATACAAAACTTGGAAACTACAGCAGACAACTATGAGGCAGCGTGGTCAATAATAAAAGAAAGATATAATAATAAGCGTATGTTAATTCAAGCAGATACAAAGCATATTTTTGATTTGGAACAAATCTGTTGAGGCTATAACAGGTAATGGAGCGCAATTCTATGCCGGTTATCGCCAATGATACAGATGCCCTCTTATCTTGGTTGTCGCGGCCGTCCACACCACTCCGCCCTACTCCGCACGATCTATACTGGCAATACTACCGGTCAGCTGTTCACACACACACACACACACACACATATACGCACCGGGTTATACTATGTAAACAAATGTGCCACGCCCGTATTATCAGTGTTAGTAGTGCACTTGTTGCATTCTTGTGATTTTAAAGTATAATATTAATCTAGGCTTTTTTGTGTGTTTTTCTTCAGTGTTTTTTAGTTTTAAGTGTTATTATAGTATTTTTAAGCCATAAGGGCACTGTGATTTTTTATTATTATTGTCTTAAGGACAAAAGATTGTTTATTATTGTATTTTTAAGCCATAAGGGCATTATTGAGTTGTCATAAGGACAAAAAACTATTTTAATATTTTTGTTTTGTTGTTCACTTTACTTTGTGTCTAGTATTATTTAGGTTTAGGTAGCAGCCCTGGCCAGCGGTTTGCAGTTCTTCGGTTTGTGAGTACTTTTTATTTATACCATATTTTATTGAGTTTGTTTTATTTGTATTTTAGTTAACTACTGTGAATTATTAGAACATATTTTGATCTCATTTACTAAATACAAGTTAGGGCGATAGACATAAGGTTAATCGTACCATCTATATTGCTAGTTAGCCATAAGGGTTCAATCTAGTCAATATTTGTATTTGTGAATAATTTTTGTTGTTCTAATAACCACCTTAGTTATCAAAATACTTTTAACGTCATAAGCTTTAAGCACTCACTTAACTTTACCTTTTAATCTAGTCATTACTATATTAATTATTTATTTGTGTTTGTGAATTATTATTCACAGACCAGATTAATTTATTATTGTGCCAAAAGGGCAATTAATTTCTTTTTAGTTTACCAATCTTTTTTTTTATACTAATTATTTATTTGTGTTTGTGAATTTTATTCACAATTGTATCTTGAGCCAAAAGGGCTAATTATTTATTTATTACCATTTGTTATATCATTTTATTGAATATTATTATTATTGTTATTATCATCGAGTTTGAGTTTTATTTATTTAGTTTTTAGTTATAGTTTTAAGTTTCCTACACATCCACACTATACACACTAAACACACTTTTGCACCACATAGCTCACTGGTCTTGTGTAGGCGATCCCTCACACTTCCAGTGAGACTATTTACCCCACTACCCACACAGCACTGATCGGTAAGTGTAAAGTAGTTGGTAACCGGGTAAGTGGCCTACTATTGTCCGCCCCCGGCCCGTTCAAAATCAATAAGGAGTCAGCCACAAAATTAAGAAAATTAACAAATTCATTGAACTTGCATGTACAGGCGCTTCAAGCTTTAGGGCACAATCCCAAAGATTGGGGTGCACTTTTATTCCACGTAGTTTGTATTAAGTTGGATTTAAACACTACACGGCATTGGGAAGAAGAAATTGATAGGGATAAATTACCTACAATCGAGGTATTACTTGGTTTTTTGGAGAAAAGATGTCAGGTTTTGGAGGCAATCGAAACCGCTAGGAATTTATCGGGTCGGCAGAGTGAAGATTCCGTTGTAAACAGCAAAAATAAATTTATGGCAAAAAAGAAAACATCTTTCACCTTTCTTTCAACTTCGCGAATGAAATTCTATATGTGTCATCAAGCCCATCCGATTTATAAATGTCTAGATTTTTTGGCTTTAAGTGTAGATGCTCGCAAAGGAAAGGTCGTGGAGTTAAAACTGTGTTACAATTGTTTAAAAAACGACCATTATTTATTGCAATGTACGGCGAGAAAATGCATAAAATGTCAAGGTAATCATAATTCCCTCTTACATAAAATTCAAAAAAACGAGACTTCAGATACAAACGCATCTATAAGCGCACATGCGACTGGCGTGGATAACAATCAAGTACTGTTGGCTACAGCAATAATAAAAATATTCAACGCCGCAGATACGCATATGCATGGGCGAGCATTTTTAGATAGCGGCTCGCAAAGTAATTTTATAAAAACAAATTTAGTAAACAAACTGGGCCTTCAGCGAGTGAAAGTAAATATACCTGTGAGTGGTATCAGTAATAGTAAAAGCACAATACAATATAAAGTCACCGCATCCATACAATCGCTAAATAGCCCATATACAACAACAATGGATTTCTTAGTGTTGCCAAAGATAACTGGTTTACTACCTAACACACCGGTAAATAATGTAAACATACCAAGAAATATCAAAGTAGCCGACCCATCGTTCAATAATCCAGGAACAATAGACATTTTAATTGGTGCCGGTACCTATTGGGATATTATGTGTGCTGATAAGTTCGAACCTCATCAAAATGGCCCATATTTGCAAAAAACATCGCTTGGTTGGATCGTTGTTGGTGAAACATCAAGTATGCGCGACAGTGATTTGAATATGTGTTTTTAGCTATTCAAGATAACTCGCTAGAGGACAAAATTGAGGAATTTTGGAAAATGGAAGAGTTAGTGCCCAAAAAATATTTAACCGAGGAAGAAAGAGCGTGTGTAAAGCATTTTGAAACGCATTTGACGCAAAATAGTGCTGGTAGATTTGTTGTCTATTGCGATATACGCCTGTATATCTTGGTGGAAGTTAGTATTTAAGTAGAAAATAAAACACAACAATAATATGTTTAACACAATACTATTAAATATAAAAACACACACAGTATAGAGAATAATATATATATACAACGTACGTTTCAACTATAACAGCAGCCGTAATAGAATGGTAAATCCAACACCTTAATACTATGTCTTATATACTATACAATCTAGGTTACAGACGTAATTGGTCCTTGTATAAACAACTTAAATATTACTCATGATTTCATCAGTGTACACTTATAATACCATATAAGGTTATATAATATTTATTACTTATCCATGACCCAAATAAACAATATTAATTATATTCAATACACCCCCTTAATTAATATTCCCTTAAATTAACTTATTCTACTGTGATATCTTCTGTATTCCGATGCTTGATCGAATCATCCCAAATCTGTCCTTTGGAAGTGCTTTTGTAAAGATATCTGCCAACATTTCTTCTGTGTTTATGTATTGAACTTCGAATTGACCTTCTTCATATTTTTCACGAATGAAATGATATCGTACATCGATGTGCTTGGTTTTTCGATGAAACTCCGGATTTTTAACTAAACGAATGGTACTTTGATTATCAATGAATAATGTAGGTTTATCATACATATTATTATTAGTGAGTTCTCGTAAGAAACTTTTAAACCAAATTAGTCCTTTCGTAATGTCCGACGCTGCAATGAACTCCGCTTCCGTACTGCTAAGAGAGACCGTTGCTTGACGTTGAGCTTGCCAAGATATTGTAGATGAACCCAACATGAATAGATGTCCCGAAGTTGATCTCCTTGTTTCTAAATCTCCAGCATAATCAGAATCTGTAAATATTCTTAAATCTAAATTATTATCAGATTTATACACCAATCCATAATCAATTGTATGTTTAACGTAACGTATAATGCGTTTGACCATCAACCAATGAGCATTAGTTGGTTTTGTCAAAAATCGTGATGCAAAATTAACTGCAAATGCCAAATCTGGTCTTGTTAATTGTGACAGGAATAATAAACTTCCCACTGCTTCTCGATACGGTACTTGACCTTCTTTTAGTACTATCGAATCCGTGTGAACATCCAATGTCGTTGATTTATCAATGGGTAATGAGATATCCTTTGCATCTAACATGTTAAATCGTTTAATAATATTTCTAGAATAATTAGTTTGATTAATAAATAATGATCCATCATCCAATCTCTTAATACCCATTCCTAGAAAATAATCTAAGTTACCGTGTTTAACTTCAAATTCTTTTTCTAATTTGGACAACAACACCCGTATTTTTGTCTTATTGTCCGACGCAATAAGACCATCATCAACAAAAATAGCTAAAATCAATTTTTCATTATTATCATGATTAGTGAAAACACACGAATCATATTTACTTTGATTTAAATTGAATTGCAAAAGGAAATTCTTAAACCGTGTATTCCAACACCGTGGAGATTGTTTTAATCCATATAACGACTTACGTAATTTGCAGACCCGTCCTGAATTGTCGTCATATCCGATCGGTTGTTCCATATACAGTTCGTCTTCCAACATACCATATAGAAATGCTGTACGAATGTCAAATTGGCATAATTCCAATTTCTGAGCCGCACTAATGGCTAAAATTGTTCTAATAGATTCAAATCTAACTACAGGTGAAAATGTTTCGTTATAATTTATCCCATGTATCTGTCGAGACCCGTTAACAACTAATCGAGCCTTAAATCGATCAACCTGCCCGTTACCATTGTACTTGATTTTGTAAACCCATGAATTATTTAATACTTGCTTTCCTTCTGGAATTGGCACCAATGTCCAGGTGTCATTAGTATGCAATGAATTTATCTCGTCGTCCATGGCTAAAATCCAATCATTTTTATTCTGACAGCTCACAGCTTCTTTATAGTTAATCGGTTCTGTAATACACGACGTAATACATGCATATCTGGCCGGTTTACGCAATTGACCTCGATCGCGAAGATTGTAACTTGGTAGTTCTGTTGGCGTGACTTCGAGTTGTTTTTCTGGTTGTACCTCTACTGACTGAGGTGTTTCCTCGTCGACATTATAATCTTGACTTACATTTTCGCTAAATGTTAATTCATTAGTATTTATTTCTTTTTTAAACACAACATCTCTATAATCTCTTATAGTTTTAGTTTTTGGACAATAAGCCCTATACCCACGTTTATCTAAAGAATACCCGACAAAAATACACAATTTACTTTTAGCGTCCCATTTTCGTCTCTTGGCCTTTGGAATATGAACATACATTTCTGTTCCAAATACCCTTAAATGCCTTATATCTGGTTCTTTGTTAAAATAAAGCTCATATGGACTTTTACCTTCAACAGTACTCTTACCAGTAAGATTGAGTACATACACTGATGTATTAACTGCTTCTGCCCAAAATGATAAGTCCATCTTCTTTGAATGAAGTAATGTTCGTGCTGCTTCCACAATAGTTCTCATTTCACGTTCCGCCCCAGAATTTTGCTCTGGTGTGTACGCTATTGTTTTTTCATGTCGAATGCCATATTTCTGCAAAATACTTGTTACTTCTTTAGAAACAAACTCTAAACCATTATCACTTCTTAAAGCTTTTACTTTATTCCCAGAATCATTTTTAACAGATCTTATAAATAACTCTAATTTATTTTTGACCTCATTTTTATTTTTCAAGTAAAAAACCGTCCGATAATGTGTGTAATCATCCTTGAACAATAAAAAATATTGGGACCCGCCCAGAGACTTATTTACCATCGGTCCGCATAAATCTGCATAAATTAACTCTCCAGTTTTACCCGATGTAGTCGAACGACTCTTAAATGGCTTTCTCGTTTGCTTCCCAATAACACAATCATCGCAAAAAAAACTGGTTCCAATCACCGCTTACATTTATATTATGTTTTAGCAAACAAGATTTTACGTACTGTTTACATTGATGCCCTAGTCGTTCATGCCAAAGTTGAATTGAATCCGCGATTGCCGCATTCACTTCCATTTGTCCGTTACCTTGCTCGGTCAATGTCATGTTGTCGGCTATTTGTTGTACAATCTCAATGTTCATATTGTATAACCCGTTTTTGCGTTCACCAGTGCAAACGACCTTATTGTTTTTCAAAAAAATACACTTTTTACTATCTGATTCCAACTTCAAACCTTTATCTAATGCTTTGCCCGTACTAAATAAATTATACTTTAAATTTGGTACATATAACACATTAGACAAATAATTTGTATTCATGTTATTTCCCACATAACATATTATGTTAATATTTCCCGAACCTTCTGCCTGTAAATTTGTACCATCGCCAATCTTTATTTCCACTGGCGACCTGAATTTTTTATAGTTCACAAACCACTCTCTGTTGCTTGTCATGTGTTCAGTAGCTCCTGAATCCAAATACCATTGATTCTCTTTGCGATCAGTAACCAAAGATTCACTATAGAACGCTTGACCTGTTAAACTTGTACTTGGCGAATCTGATTTCGCCTCACCCTGATCCTTCTGGTACTTTTGATACTTCTTGCAGTCTTTCTTGAGATGACCTAGTTTCTTGCACCAAAAACAAGGACCTATCTTTTTAGTATTATTATTACTAAAATTACGTTCATTACCAACATTACCACCATTCTTCTTAAAAAATTTCTTTTGAAATCTTTTGACAGTCAAAGCATTGGATTCCTCTGCTTCAACCTCTGAACCTCCTTGAGACATTCTCGATTCTTCTATTAACAACCGAGATGTAAGTTCATTTAAATTTTTACTTGCTTGAGGTACACTGTCCCATGCACTGTAAAAATGTTTATAAGATGGCGGTAAAGTCATAAGAATTTTAGTTAGCAACATATTGTCAGAGATTTTCTCTCCCGATAGAGCGAGTTGGTTTTGAAGATTCTGTAGTTTGCTGATATGCGTCGAAATGTCATCTGTAGGCTCTTTTACATAACTGAAAAATTTATTTTGTAATAAATGTATACCTGCTTCAGATTTTTGCTCGTAGATACTTAATAATTTGTTCCACATATCATATGCTGTACTACAATTTAGCAAATATTGTAACGGTCCATTTTCCAATGACGTGACGATTAATCTTTGACATTTACTATCAGCCCTTGACCACGCTATTCGTTCTAACTGAAACCTTTTCTTGGCATCCTCTTCTTTCTCGGAGGTTGCTATTGTATATACTGGCTTTTTATAATCTCCTGTAATTATACCGCTTACCTCAAATGAATTAATTATTACCTTCATTTGAAACTTCCAAAGTGTCCAGCCTTCCGAGTTACTCAGCTTTGTAATCTTCAGTGACTCGTCCATAGTTAAAAGATAACGTACTTAAAAATAGTACTTACTGAACAATTGGAATAAGTGAATTTTAACTACATAAAATACTTAGCCTTCTGATGCTTCACTGTTGTGCCTGAGACTATGTGTCTGGGCCAATAACCTATTGCGATATACGCCTGTATATCTTGGTGGAAGTTAGTATTTAAGTAGAAAATAAAACACAACAATAATATGTTTAACACAATACTATTAAATATAAAAACACACACAGTATAGAGAATAATATATATATACAACGTACGTTTCAACTATAACAGCAGCCGTAATAGAATGGTAAATCCAACACCTTAATACTATGTCTTATATACTATACAATCTAGGTTACAGACGTAATTGGTCCTTGTATAAACAACTTAAATATTACTCATGATTTCATCAGTGTACACTTATAATACCATATAAGGTTATATAATATTTATTACTTATCATGACCCAAATAAACAATATTAATTATATTCAATATTG